>NC_133450.1:171244108-171544108 GCF_048565385.1 Saimiri boliviensis
CTGGGGATATTAGGAAGGCTTTTTCATTAGTTTAGGTGAGCCATACGAGGTAGTAGAGGTGGAGAGAAGTGGATCGATTGAGTATATACTTGGAATTACACGCTGATAGATGGCAACGGATGATGAAGAAAAAGGAAGGATACAGAATGACTCCCAGGTTCCTGTTGTCTTTAAGAGTTGGCAACATTTACTGAGATAAAAAGAGTGAAAGAAAAACAGTTTGGGAGGAGGAGGAGGAGGAGGAGGAGGGTGGAGATTTATTGGTCTATTTTGGACCAGTGGAATTTCACATGCCTGTGAAATATCCAAATGTAGGTATAAAATGAGTGATTGGATATAAAAGTCTGAATTTCCCAGGAGAAATTTGGCCTGGAAATATAAATGTGGTAGTTATCACTATACAAATGGCATTTAAAGCTACAGAAAGGCATATTTCATGTGGGGAGAAAGACAGGGCAGAGAACAAAGACACAGAGACCCAGAGGCAAGCCCGGGACTCCTCTCCCTCACTGAGAATTCATGGAGAAGAGGAGGAGGTTGCAAAGGAGATGAAGAACAGCCAGAAGTAAACGTGGACAACTAGGAGAAAGTGTTAACATGGATTTCAAGAAGGGAAAGTGTTTTGAGCTTAAAGAGGGACCTGGGAAATTGAGAGAATGCATATCATGATTGATAAAAGGCCCGTTGGATGTAACAAGATAAGTCATTGGTGGCCTTGTTGATCAGTTTCAAAGAAAGAAGTGGTGGTCGGAGGTCACACTGGAGTGGCTGAGGAGTAAATGGGAGCTGAATGAAGGTAGACATCAAGTAAATGCTACTTGTGTGAGAAGCTGAATTGTGAACAAAATACAAGAAATGGAAAAATAGCTGCCCAGTAACGTGGGGATCAAGGAGGACTTTTAAAAAATGCGTATTTGAAGGCTGATAGAATGGGTAAAAGGGAGAGACTACTGAGGCAGGAGAAGGGGCTATTCGCAGGAAGATGAGAGAGGATGGAGTAGGGCTAGCCTTTTATGGAAGAGCCTTCTTTGAATGTAACAGGAGAAGATGCAGCCCAATCAGGAAATTTCATGGGTGAGAAGTCAGGGCATCCGCATTTTGTCCTTTCTGGGATCTCAATGAAGTCAGAGCTATGTTTGCCACTTCACAAGGACAGGGTGCGAAGGGATTGGGGAAGGAGAGTTGAACTGAGAGAGAAGATTTAAAAGTCATACAGGGGAATAGTGAGCAAACAAGCCTCCTAGACAGATAAAAGTAGTAGTATCGCGTGGCTGTGTTGAGAGCCCATTTGGGGGCTTGTGAACATGGAGTTCAAGTGAAACCAGTTTAATCAGTACTTTTATAAGCATGCTCATGATAAAGAATAGAAATAAAACAAATTATTTTCTCCTTTTGTCCCTTTCACAGTTGCACAGTGGGGGAAGTTTTCTCTCTGCCACGGGAAGAAAATTCTGGGCTGTCCCTATGCCTCCTAGGAAATAGGCATTCCTGCAGGTATAGTTAGCTGAAAGACAGTCTAGACTCAGAAATGTGAATGTTGAGTTCTGCATTTCATTGCTATTTGTCTGCATTCAAAAATAAGCATTTCTTCCCCTACCCCACAGCTCCGGTGTTTCTGTTTTTAGCCAGAGTTTTGCTGACTAAACTTTCAGGCTCATCCAGGGTTGTGCTCAGGCAGAAAAGAGAGGAAAGAGAGACAGAATGTTTCTGCTCAACAGATGCACTTGGAAAATAGATACATCTTTGGTCCTGGTATATATTTAAAGCTGTATCACCTTCTCTTGAGTATTTTTGTGGGTTTTTCTAGACCTCCCTTCTAAGCCCCTCCCATCGTAGCTCCTGGGACGTAGGCATATTCTCTCTCTCTGGCTACCACTCCCTTTTCAGCTCCTAGTTTTCTCTCTGCAGGGAATCCATTGCCCTCGCAATTGGTTTTTACAACTACAAGCCTTTGGCCCCTCAAAAGCAACTGAGCTCTCTTCGGTATGGTCCAACTCTGGCCTCGGAAACAATCATGATGTTGCCTTTGCTCTTACAAATTTCAGAGTACTGGATTCCAGGCAGCAACCCCTCCTTGGCTCCCACAACAGAGCAGTTTAGCAGCCTGTCTCTCTTGTCCTCAGGGTTCCCCAGGCAGGGGCCAGAACCTCTATCTGCAGAACCTGCGTCCAGAGGTGTGCTGTATTGAACTCCGAGTGGCCCCACAGATGCAGCCCTACTGAGTTGACTTGAGAGGGCAGGTGTCCCCAGATACCCCTTCCTTTGTGGTGGATCCTAGGCTCAGGGTCTAGCTGTTCTCACCCAACAAACCCTTCTTTTCTCAAAATGTATTCTCAGTCTTTTACTCCCATCCTCATCAAGGGAGTTTTAAAATGTCATAAAGTCACTGTCACTCTTTTTGAAGATTTGTATTCTGGTTACCACTACGCATTGGAATTTTACTGCTATCGTATCTTGATATCTCAAGTTAAAAGTTTCAATTTAATATCCTTTTAACATCTTTGTTTAATTTGTTTTTGTTGTTGATACAGAGTTTCGCTCTGTCACCCAGGCTGGAGTGCAGTGGCGCAATCTCTGCTCACTTTAACCTCTGCCTCCTGGGTTCAAGCGATTCTCTTCTTTCAGCCTCCTGAGTAACTGGGACTACAGGCACGCACCACCACACCCAGCTAATTTTTGTATTTTTAGTAGAGACAGCGTTTCACCTTGTTGGCCAGGATGGTCTAGATCTCTTGACCTTGTGATCTGCCTGCCTCAGCCTCCCAATGTGCTAGGATTACAGGAATGAGCCACTGTACCCAGCCTGTTTATTATTGTTTTTTTAATGCAACCATTGGTACATGTCTGAATAGTACCATGATGGAAAGCAACCAGACTTAGTTTTTTCTGGCAAGTCTTACAGGCACATGAGGTTGGATGTGTTCCTAAAGGGGTGATTTTATTGAGAGACCTTAGAATCCCAGCTGGACAAAAAAGAAGAACTGAAGACAGGAGAGAACTGGTGGATAGTGAGGAAGTGTGTGGGTTGAAGGCCACATGATGCTGAAGAATTGTTGTGGGAGTGCTTGACCAGGTGAGCTGAACAAAGAGGAAATGATGGTTAGAATAGATTGTGTACTGATGACAGATCCATGTGTTACTGTAGGAGAGCCTGGCAGAGGCAGAATGGAGGAAGAGGTAATGGGAGGTCAAAGAGTGACAAGCCAAAGTGATGGACAGCTCCTCTTCTGTGCAAATGTAGATTAGGCTGGAAATAGATGGGAGGGCTGAACCAGAAGCCAAAGTCCTCAGTGAACAGAGCAGTGATCACAAAGTTGGTAGAAACACCAACGACTATAAGGTAGAGATAGAAGGTAAGGTATTCGGATGATGTGAGGCTCAGAGGAGCAGTGGTTTTTCTAAGACTCAGGCAGAGGGATGGTACAGAAGTGGAAAGGGTGAGCTAGGAGGATACCTACAAGATGTTTCTGTACAAAATCTTAGGGCAGCATTATGTGTTAGGAAATGTGATTGTATCCCTTCTTCTTAGACTAGATATACAATACCAGAGAGAAAGGTACACTGTACTAGAAAGGGTATGGACAGCAGCCGGGAAATCGGATTATTACATGTTATGCTGTCTCTACAAAAAAAAAATGGCCCTGTGATCTGGAGTAAGTCACTTAACTCTGAATACCAAAACTCTGCATTGAAAGAGGAGCTTACAAAGCACGTTTATAATCAAGTCAAACTATCATTTTATAAGACAAACACTCTATATGTTAGACATTATTTTCTCCATTTTACATTTAAAACACCAGTTAAGGCCTAGAGGCACTAAGTGATTTGCCTAAGTAGTAGTAGACTTTCTGGTTTCTACTACTTTCTAAGTAGTAGAGATTTTCTGATTTCTACTTAATAGTCATCCTGTCATCCTGTCATCCTTCATTCTAGACACAGAAATGCCCATTTAGACTCTTAAAACTTACATATTTAGTAAAGAAAAAAAAAACCTCTTTTATTATTTTGATGTTAGCCCTAAAATATTTGTAATTGTAATTCTAAAATAATTATTAATATTTTATGCATTTGTAAGTCAACTTTTAAAATACCAATGATTTATCTGGTGATATAATGCAAACATTTAAACTAAAGAAGATTTTTAGCTGTACCTTACACATAAAGGTGATTTAGTATCTTGAACTGACTGATCATTCTTCTGGAATAAAAGGAAAAATCCTTGCACAGCTTGTTAATATTTTTGCAGTTTGCAGCTTTGAGTGGGGGTGGACCTTGGTAAGTCCAGTCTATAAGAATTAGTAAGCGGTAGTTACTGTCTAGAGGTGGAAAACCACTCTTACTGTTCTGAAGATTGTAGAGAAGATACCATTGAGTCTAATACCTATGGCTGTGTATCCCCAAATATAATATTTAGAGTAATTGTCTTACATTTAGTAATACTTTATTGTGAATGAATATGTTTTTTCAAGCTTGTAACACAAATGATTCTTTTTCGTTGTTTTTTTCTGCCTTACGTTACTCTCACTTTATAAACATTCCCAATCTTGAAGAACAGTTAACTGTCCTACGGCTGACCTTACACACAAGAGTACTCAGTAGTCCTATTAAACATTTAACAAGTCTTCATGAAAATTGTATGCAGGTGGATCAAGGCAATACTTTGAAATCATTTGAGCTGAATGGCACGTGTTTGCAGATTTCCATGGGTCCAGGGCATGTCGTTTGGCCAAGCTCATCTTCTTAAAGAAACTAAAATCAGGAACATAATTTTTAAAATTAGAAAACGACTTGCTTTCTCATTTTGTTTGTACCTCCCCCAAACCAAAGAACAAAAATCCTTTATTTTTTCTATTTATATTTCAACTATAATTATAATTAATAGTTAGAGATTTAAAGATTATGATACAAGAATATGTAAACATATCTGCCTTGTTTTAAACAACTGTTTTGGCACAACGAAGAGAAGCTATGCAATTGTGAAAATACTAGGGTATGCTTGTTCTGGATAACCTCAGGTAAACACTTTATATACACTTAAGATGTGAGGACAAGGTTAAGATTCATAAGGAGTCTTTTTTATATTGATAAAGGCTCTAAACTGGTGGCTTAATATATTTTAAACTGCTTTTACTTTCTTATGATATAAATCACTCTTTTGGAATATTTTCCATTGAAGTAATTTTTTAAACAAAATCAAAATGTGAATAAGCTCATTTTCAACTATAGTTATCTTCAGTGTTGAAAATGGAATTCACGGATGTTCATCATGGATATTGGCCTGAAGTTTTCTTTTCTTGCTGAGTCTCTGCTGGGTTTTGGTATCAGGATGATTTTGGTTTCATAAAATGATTTGGGAAGGATTCCCTCTTTTTGGATTGTCTGGAATAGTTTCAGAAGGAATGGTACCAGCTCCTCTTTGTATGTCTGGTAGAATTCGGCTGTGAACCCATCTAGACCTGGGCTTTTCTTGGGTGGTAGGCTCTTAATTGCTGCCTCAACTTCAGACCTTGTTATTGGTCTATTCAGGGTTTGACTTCTTCCTGGTTTAGGCTTGGGAGGATGCAGGTGTCCAGGAATTTATCCATTTCTTCCAGGTTTACTGGTTTTTGTGCATAGAGTTGTTTGTAATAATCTCTGATGATGGTTTGTATTTCTGTGGAATCTGTGGTGATATCCCCTTTATCATTTTTTATTGCATCTATTTGATTATTGTCTCTTTTCTTTTTTATTAATCTGGCTAGTGGTCTATTTTGTTGATCTTTTCAAAACCAGCTCCTGGATTTATTGATTTTTTTGAAGAGGTTTTTATGTCTCTATTTCCTTCAGTTCTGCTCTGACTTTAGTTATTTCTTGTCTTCTGCTAGGTTTTCAGTTTTTTTGATCTTGCTTCTCTAGCTCTTTCAATTTTGACAATAGGGTGTTAATTTTACATCTCTCCTTGCTTCTCATGTGGGCATTTATTGCTATATAGTTTCCTCTAGAGACTGCTTTAAATGTGTCCCAGAGATTCTGGTATGTTGTGTCTTTGTTCTCGTTGGTTTCGAAGAATATCTTTATTTCTGCCTTCATTTCATTGTTTATCCAGTCAACATTCAAGAGCCAGTTGTTCAGTTTACCATGAAGCTGTGCGGTTCTGAGTTAGTTTCTGAATTCTGAGTTCTAACTCGATTGCACTGTGGTCTGAGAGACTGTTTGTTATGATTTCTGTTCTTTTGCATTTGCTGAGGAGTGATTTATTTCCAATTATGTGGTCAATTTTAGAGTAGGTGTGATGTGGTGCCGAGAAGAATGTATATTCTGTGGATTTGGGGTGGAGAGTTCTGTAAATGCCTATTAGGTTTGCTTGGTTCAGATCTGAGTTCAAGTCCTGGATATCCTTGTTAATTTTCTGTCTCGTTGATCTGTCTAATATTGACAATGGGGTTTTAAAGTCTCTCACTATTATTGTGTGAGAGTCTAAGTCTCTTTGTAAGTCACTAAGAACTTGCCGTATGTATCTGAGTGCTCCTGTATTGGGTGCGTATAAATTTAGGATCATTAGCTCTTCTTGTTGTATTGATCCTTTGACCATTATGTAATGTCCTTCTTTGTCTCTTTTGATCTTTGTTGGTTTAAAATCATTTTGTCAGAGATGAGAATTGTAACTCCTGCTTTTTTTAAACAGAATGGGAAAAAAATTTTTGCAGTCTACCCATCTGACAAAGGGCTGATATCCAGAATCTACAAAGAACTAAAACAGATTTATAAGAAAAAAACAAGCCCATTCAAAAGTGGGTAAAGGATATGAACAGACACTTTACAAAAGAAGACATCCATGAGGCCAACAAACATGAAAAAATGCTCATCATCACTGGTAATTAGAGAAATGCAAATCAAAACCACATCGAGATACCATCTCATGCCAGTTAGAATGGCAATCATTAAAAAAATCTGGAGACAACAGATGCTGGAATGATTGTGGAGAAATAGGAACACTTTTACACTGTTGGTGGGAGTGTAAATTAGTTCAACCATTGTGGAAGACAGTGTGGCGACTCCTCAAGGATCTAGAAATAGAAATTCCATTTGACCCAGCAATCCCATTACTGGGTATATATCCAAAGGATTATAAATCATTCTGTTATAAGGACACATGCACACGAATGTTCACTGCAGCACTGTTTACAATAGCAAAGACCTGGAACCAACCCAAATGCCCATCGATGATAGACTGGACAGGGAAAATGTGGTACATATACACCATGGAATATTACACAGCCATCAAAAACAATGAGTTCACGTCCTTTGTAGGGACATGGATGAACCTGGAAACCATCATTTTCAGCAAACTGACACAAGAACAGAAAATCAAACACTGCATGTTCTCACTCATAGGCAAGTGTTGAACAATGAGAACATATGGACATAGGGAGGGGAGCATCACACACTGGGGTCTCTCAGGGGAAATAGGGGAGGGACAGTGTGGGGTGGGGAGTTGGGGAGAGATAGCATGGTGAGAAATGCCAGATATAGGTGATGGGGACGAAGGCAGCAAATCACACTGCCATGTGTGTACCTATGCAACAGTCTTACATGTTCTTCACATGTATCCCAAAACCTAAAATGCAGAAAAAAAAAAATTGAATTCACATTTTTTCAGACAGCAGGCTTATATAAAGGCAAACCAGTAGCTTTATTTTGTCAAATAATATATAGAGGATAAGAAGTGTGAAACTAAATATGTGTCCATATTAAGCTTTGAAGTAGTAGAAAATGTAAACTGAAGTGGACATTTGCATCTGATTATTTCCACTTGCTTAGATTAAACCACCATTTTTAACCTTTTTTTTTTTTTTTTTTTTTTTTTTTTTGAGACAGAGTTTCACTCTTGCTGCCAGGCTGGAATCTAATAGCACTATCTTGGCTCACTGCAACCTCTGCCTCCTGAGTAGCTGGGATTACAGGCGCCAACCACCACGCTCTGCTAAGTTCTGTATTTTTAGTAGACACAGGGTTTCACCATGCTGGCCAGGTTAGTCACAACATTTTTAGCTTCTTAAGGAGACCTTAAGATACATCCTACGTGGGCCTCCTTCACTTGTCTGTTCTTCAAGCCTCCCCAGACCAGATTACCCGAATGCTGTCCATGAATCCCTGCATTACCAACCTCTTTCTGGATGGTCTCCTGCCATAGGCTGAAGCAAATGTTGGGCTGGTTCCTCCAGTGTCCCTCTGCTCACTGTTGTGAAGGAGCCTGCAGGAGAAAGAGAAGCTGAGAAAGGGAAGAGGCAGAGCTAAGAAAGAAGAAGTAGAGGTTAAGGGACTGAGAAAAAAATGTCTGGCTTTCAGTACATAAAAATCCTTAAATAGCTAACATAGCATGAAACCATTATGAAAAGGAGAGTAGGAAAACCCATAATGAGAAGTGAAAACAAATGTAACAAATTATAAATAAAGGTTAATACATCACAACCAGTACTACCAGGAAGGCGGATTCTGATACAATCAATTACTTTGCAAAATATTATTAGATAAGGATTGAATACATGGAGGAATTAAAAGGACATCTTTATTGCAATAGCATTATAGAGAAACGTGGAACATAAGACTTGAGACAAAAAGACTTTTTATTTTGAGTATTTGGGGCAAGACATGAAACTATGTCTTTAAGTTTAGCTACTATTGAAGGCACTATTTGAGGTTTTTAGGGCCAGCGAAACAGCGATAGGCTGACGGACCTAAAAGTATTGGAAAGATGATTGTAAGTATAGTTTCAGACACTTTAAAAGCAGGTTTGTCTTGTATGATGAGGTCAGTTTTCAAGGTTAGAGTCCTGTAAAATTGAAATATTATATGATGATATTCATCTAAAATTGGCTTAAGTCATTGAAGAAGTTATCATGATAGGAAATCTTTTAGTGCCAATGAGACTAGGCTTTTTTTTTTTGGATTAAAATGCCCATATGATTGACTGTGGCATACATCACCCAAGAAAAATGTATGTCTGTTTTTTTATGTTGATATTTAGCCTTTGGCTTGGCTTAAATGCTATAGGTAATTTTAGGCTTAAACCTTTGATTGTGTAAAGCTCTGAAAATCTCAGGGCACTTAAGAGTTATATGAAAGACAGACTTGCAGTCATCTGGAATTCCAATTCTAAACACGGTGCAACTGGGGCTCTTTATGAGGAACAATTTGCTGTTTTCTGCCTGCTATTCAGAAATGTATGGACAACCTGGTCCATAAGACATATAGCTTAAGTAATGTTTCTGGATAGTCTGTATAACTTGTAAATGTTATTCCTGATATGAAAATTATCTTAGACCACCCTCCACAATACAACATTCTTGCTCTAGCTCCAAACGTTATTTACTCCTTCTTTTTCGGGTTTACTGACATAGAAAACTCTTTGCCCCAGTTCTCATTTCCGTAGATCTAGACCAGCACAGTGGTCTTGCGTACTCTGAATGAGAGTGAGTAAAGCTGAAATAAAGCATCTTGAAAACTAACAGAGGCCAATTAAAGTATTTACCAAGGAAAAATAATTACTGCTTTCTGAGAAGATGACTTCTCTCCATTTCCCGTTGAAAACAAGTTTCCCTACTTCCCAAACCAATTCCTTACCTAGTGAGCATCAATTTCTTGCCTTAGCTAAAACCCAAGACTCTAATCTTGGACGACTGCTTTCCACATAGATTGAGTGTGGTCTGTTCTTTATGTAAAATCAAACTAAGAGGTAGTGACGAGGCTTGGTATGGTGGCTTACGCCTGTAATCCCAGCACTTTGGGAGGCCAAGGGAGGTGGATCACCTGAGGTCAGGAGTTTGAGACTATCCTGGTAAACATGGTGAAACCCTGTCTCTACTAAAAATACAAAAATTAACTGGGCATGGTGGCACACACCTGTAATCCCAGCTGATCCCAAGAGAATCTCCTGTCTCCCCCGAGTCAGGAGAATCACTTGAACCTAGGAGGCGGAGGTTACAGTGAGTCGAGATCATGCCACTGTACTGTAGCCTGGGCAACAATGCAAAACTCCAACTCAAAAAAAAAAAAAAAAAAAAAAAGAAGAAGAAAGAAAGAAAGAAAGAAGTGATGATGGAATTCTCTTAACTTCTCCTTAGTGTTTAATTCATAGTCATAGTCACCTCTGATGCTATGAAGAAAACCAGTCAATTATAACACAGCTCAAGCTCCTTCCCTCCCTTCTTTCTTCCTTTCCTTCCTCATTCCCTCTCCCATTGCTTTCCTTTCATCCATCCAAGTGCTAAACACTTTGTAGGTGCCAGAGACATAAGAGTAAGCAAAATGAAAAGAAATCCTTACCATCATGCAACTTAACATTATAATCAGGTGAAACAGAAATGTGCACAAGTAAAATATATATCTTGTCAAGTAGTGCCAAGCATTAGGGATGAAAATAAATCTTGCAAAGAAGAGAAGGAAGAAAGGGAGAAGAGGGTGCAATTTTAAATAGGGAGTTGGGTAAGACTCTACTGATAATCTGACATTGGAGCAAATCACGTGAGTGTCTGGAGTTAGAGTGTTTGAAGCTGAGGGGACAGCAAGTGCTAGCATGCTGAGTTGGGAGCATGCTGTATGTTCGATAGAGAGCAAGGAGGTGATAAGACTGGAGTGGACTGAACATGGAAATTAATAGGCGATGTGTAGAGAGAGGGCCAGATCATATAGGACCTCGTAGACCATGTTTTTCCTTTGAGTCAGGTGGGAACCTCCTGGCAGCAATAGAGGAACTGATGTCCATATTGCCTGAGTTTGAATCCCAGCCTTGTCACTTGCCAACTGTACGGTCTTAGGCACAATACTTAACCTTTCTGGGCCTGTTGCCTCCTCTTTGAAGAAAGTAATAGTATCTCCTTCATAGACGTCATGATGAAATGGCATAATATAAACCAAGTACTTTGTATGTGCCTAATGCATACTAATTACTAATTATATTTTAATTATTAATTAGTAAATACAGATTACTACTACTAATTACTAATTAATTACATACTAATTACTAATTAATTACAGACCAATGACTAATTATGTAGTATGTATTTATAACATATATTCATACAAATATACAAACATGTGCATAAATATGTATATATACTCTGTATATACTGTGTATAGTATATATATACACTACTTGTATGTATATATATGCACACACATATATGTATACAACCAGCTACTGTGTATATGTGTGTATATATATATATGTATGTATATATGTATGTGTGTGTATATGTGTGTATATATATACACACATATATATATACACATACACTACTGTGTATATGTATATGTGCATATATGTATATATATATACACACAAACATATACACAGTATATATATACATATATACACACACATATATATATACAGTAGTATATATACAGTATATATGTATATACTACTTATATATACACATATATATACAGTAGTATATATACATGTATATATGCATATGTACTACTATATATGTACTATATATACATATACATGTATATATACTACTGTGTATATATATGTGTGTGTGTATATATAAGTAGTATATACATATATACATGTATATATACTACTGTGTATATATATATATGTGTGTGTATATATGTATATATATACTGTGTATATGTTTGTGTGTGTATATATGCACACATATACATATACACAGTATATATACATGTATATGTATATATAGCACATATATACACACACATATATATAGACAGTAGCTGGTTGTGTGTGTGTATATATATATATACACACACATATATATAGACAGTAGCTGGTTGTGTGTGTGTATATATGTGTGTGTGTGTGTGTATACGCACACACATAAGTATACACAGTGGCTGGTTAGCACTTGGAAGGTTCATTCTGGCTGCTGTTTGGAGAAGTGACTATAGCAGGAACAAGGATAGGAGCTATTTATCTAATGTAGCCATGAGATGACAGTGGTTCAAGCCAGGACAGTAGCAGTGGAGATGGTAAGAAATAGTCAGAATATAAGATATATCTTGAAAATCAAATTAGTGAGCTCAGATTGGGTAGGAGGTATGAGTTGAGGAAGACTGCAGGTCTTTTGCTTTCAGCAGCTAGAGGGCTGGCATTGCCATTTACCAAAAGGAAGGAAGAATATGAGCGACATGGTTTTTGAGGGAAATCAGAAATCCCGTTTTTAGGTATGCTACGTTTGAAGTGCCTCTTGGTTGTCTCCATGAATTTGACTCTGCAGAGGTCATCTTTGTTAAAGAGTGAAGCAGGCGCAAGATAGTCCAGACTGAAGGAAGAACAGACCTCCCAGAGAGAGGGACCACCAAACAGAGGAGGAGGCCTTCAAGTATTTGCTAGTTGCATTGCAGGAATAAGAGACTAACCTTAAATAAAACAGCGTGACCAATGATTTGAATTCCATTGCCTGTGCTTGGTACAGATAATTTAGTTAGTCAGAAAAAAAAGCAAAAGAAACAGTCAAAATCAATTTCTTTAAGAGCCATCATATAATCCTAAATCTCCTTAAAAGTTAGATCAAAATCTCCGTAATGTTGCCTCTCTGAATTCCACAACTGTGATAATTACATTCTTTTACCTTCTGATTTATTGCCATAAAAATAAAAGAGATATTATTAAGGAGTAAGATAAGAACTTGTACTGTACAGTCTGATACAACCACATATTAACTACTATCTTCAGTAATTGGTAACTGGGTTGCTTTGGCTAGCTGATTTATGTGTACTTCAGAAAGCTTTTAAATGATTTTATACAAAAAGGATGGTTATAATTGGCTAAAATGATGCTTATGACAATTTCTATAAAAAGCTGGGCAGTGGTCCTTAATCAGGGATGACTAAGTCATGTTTTAATTTTTTATAGTATTAGCTTTATAGTTTTCATTTGATTTCAAGTGCTTTGAAAACAGTAAATATTTCTTGTTTTAAAAATATGTTTTCCATATTCAGAACTTAAGGTTTTGATGAGTTGCAATTGCTGATTGCTTGAAACTTTAAGATAACTCAAACAATAACCTATTATGTAACTCTGTAATCAACTCTAAGTTTGTAAAGTCATCTCCCAATCAACATTCTCATGAGGCTGAGTTAATTTTGTTATTATATGTTTAATTCTTGTTTTGCTTGACTTGGGTTAGATAGCCACCATGTTGTATTAACTTTATTTTTGTGCTTTCATTTTTCTCATTTATCACACACTGTAGTTAATTTCAGTCATAACCTTTTCTTTACTCCCTCCCTAAATACTTTTAAAAATGCTTTCAGCCAGAAGTTTTTCATGTTTACTTTCATCTCTAAGAGCCATCTCTTGGAAAATTTAACCAAAATATATTTAGCAATGAGTGTATGTTATGGAGGAAAACAAGCTGTTCATTTTTAAAGCAATTAAGTTTGTGTAATAATTGATAAACTATAGTTTGGAAATATCCATGTATTTAGCTAGTTTTTAATGAGGAATTCTCCAAGGTCATTTAAAGTGAAATAATATGAAAGTGGTAAGTTCTGCAAATTAGCCCAAGTTCTCATAACTTTTAATTTTTTTAAAATAAATCTCTTCATAAGATATACTGTCTTATTACTAGATCTAGAGCTATGTGACTGTGTATTTTTGGATTTGCATTTTATGACAGAAAAAGTTTTCTATTTCTAGATGTGTTTGAGTTTGGGATGTAGAAAGTTATGTCATAATCTAACAGTTATTATTTTGGAATAGGTGAAATAATGGATATTTAAGTACTTTTTTGATAATATTATTTTTCTGTAAAAAAAAGGAAGACAATAGATGTCTCTTAAGTAGAAGAAATGAAGCAATTTGTATCAGTTCTGTATTGTAACTACAAATGTTCTTGGTCTTTTACAATTAAAAGTTGCAGAACATACCAAGAGTATTGGGTACTTATCTGTCCTTTGGGATGAAATAGAAGGCAGTTGCCCATCTTAGGGATTTCAGTAAGCAACAGTTCATTCACACTTGATATCGTTGGGCCCTTTAATGTACATTAAACAAATCAGCCCTGGAGGCAACACACTTTGTGATCTCCAGATATATTACAAAGCTATAGTAGTTAAAACTTTATGTACTGCTTAAGTAGTACAGACATATAGACCAATGGAACAGAATAGAGAGCCTAGAAATGCACACATACAGGTCAGCTGATCTTTGATAAGAGTGCTAAAACCACTCAATGCGGAAAGGATAGTCTCCTTAACACATAGTGTTGGAGAAAGTGGATATTTACATGCAAATAAATGAAATTGTACCCCTATCTTAATTCACACACAAAAATTTTAAATAGATTAAATACTTAAATGTAAGACTGGAATCTGAAAAATTTGTAGAAGAAAACATAGGGGAAAGTGTTCATAACATTAGTTTTTCAATAACTTCATGGATAAGACACTAAGTGCATAAGCAGCAAAAGCAAAATTAGACAAGTCATACCCATCACACTGAAGAGCTTTTGCACAGCAAAGGAAACAACATAGAGAAAGTGCAACTTAGGAATGGTAGAAAACATTTACAAATTAAATACTCAGTAAAGAGTTAAACTCCTACAACTCAATAGCAAAAAGACTAATAACCCAATTAAAAATAAGACAGGGACCTGAATGGACATTTCTTCAAAGAATACATACAAATAATCAACAGGTATATGAAAAGATGCTCAATATCAGTAAGCATCAAGGACATAAAAATAAACACCACAGTCCACAGTGAGATATGACCTCATATCTACTTAGGATGGCTATTATCAAAAAAATGAAAGACAGCAACGTTGGTAAGTTTGTGGAGAAATTGGAACCTTAATACAGTGTTGGTAGGAATGCAAAATGGAGCAGCCACTGTGGAAAACAGAAAGGTGATTCCTCAAAAAATTAAACATGGAGCTCCCATATGATCTAGCAATCCTACTTCTGAGTACTTACCTGAAAGATTTGAAATCAGGATCTCAAGGAGACGTTGGTATCCCCATGTTCATTGCAGGATTATTTACAATAGACAAGATATGGAAACAACCTAAATGTCTATCAATAGATGAATAGGTAAATAAAGTGTGGTATATATACACAATGAAATAGTATTCATCCTCTGAAGAGTGGAAGATGAACCCAAGAGGCAGAAGTTGCTGTGAGCCAGGGTCACGCCATTGCACTTAGCCTGGGCTACAAGAGCAAAACTGTCTGAAAAACAAAACAAAACAAAACAAAACAAATCTTGAGAACATTATGCTATGAAATAAGCCAGTCACAGAATGACAAACATGACATGATTCTACTTGTAAAATAGTCAAACTCACACAAGCTGAGAGTGTAATTATGGTTTTCAGGGTATAGAGGGAGGGGAAATTGGGAATTGCTCGTTAGTAGTATACCATTTTAATCACTCAAGGTGATAAGCTCTAACGATCTGCTGTATAACATCCTGCCTGTAGTTAACCATACTGAGTGCTGCCCTTAAAAACCTGCTAAAAGGGTAGATCTGTTAAAAGAGTAGAGATCAGGTCAGACTTTTCTTACTACTGTATTTAGATTAAGCTTGGTAATTATTATTTATATTGTTTGGTAAAATACAATTAAGTTGTTACAGTGTTTTAGCTTTTGTTAACACTTACACCTCCAGTTTAAATGCTTGGTCATTAAAAATTACCTGTTTACACAACTATGGGATGTCTACTATGACAAAGAAAAAGAAAATAAGTATTGGCAAGAATGTGAGGAAATTGCTGGTGGGAAATGTAAAATGTTGCAGCTCCCTTGCAAAAAAAAAAAAAATGTATGGCAGTTCCTCAAAAAATTAAATATAGAATTTCCCTGTGATCCAGGATTCTACTCCTAGGTATAAACCCGAAAGAATTGAAAGCAGGGACTCAAATAGATATTTGTAAATGAATGTTCCTGGTAGCATTATTCACAATGGCCAAAACATGAAAGCATGTTTTGCTTTCATGTTTCATGTCCACGGATAGATAGATGAATAAACAAAATACGGTATTTACACTCAATAGAATATTATTCAGCCTTAAAAAGGAAATTCTGACTCATGCTGCAACCTGGATGAACCTTGCAGTTATTATGCTAAGATAAATAATTCAGTCACCAAAGGGTAAGTACTCTATGTTTCCACTTCTGTGAGGTACCCAGAATAGTAAAATTCAGAGACAGAAAATAGAGTGAGGTGAGGCTCGGAGGAGATGAGAAATAGGGAGTTAGCATAGGTACAGAATTTTAATTGGGAAATGTGAAAAGGTTCTGGAGCTGCATGGTGGCGATGGTTACAACACTATGAATGTACTTAATACCAGAGAACTGTACACTTAAAAATGGTTTAAAACGGTACATTTATGACAGATACAGGTGCAGCAAACCACACTGCCATGTGTGTACCTATGCAACAATCTTGCATGTTCATCACATGTACCCCCAAACCTAAAATGCAATAAAAAAGGTACATTTTATGTATCTTTAAACACAATAAAAGTAACTTGTAAAATTAATCTTACTCTTAACATTTGAGACTCTTTCCAACTTTATCTCTGCCTTCTCTCCTTCCTCCCCCTGGGGTTTTTCTTGCTGTTTTCTGATGGTTTTGTTGTTGTTCCCCGTAACCACATGACACTCCTTATTCTGGGCTGCCTGGAACGCCCTTCACGTCGGTTCTCTCTCACCTGCCTTCCTGCCTTTCCAGGTTCTGCTCAATGATACCTTCTACATTAAGCTTTTCTCTCCATCTTGAAAGCATCTTCAGTTAAATAAGTGGGGTGTGTGTGTGTAACTAACATCAAATCAGCCAATTATTGGATATAAATTGGTTGTCAACCATTAGCCCCATGCTACTGTTTTTGCTTTTTGTTCTTTGTGTCACTGACACAATTTTTCACTTTAAGCAAGGTTGCTTACATAAAGTTTACGTGGTATCTTACTTATTTTTGTTAGTGTTATTTTTGGAAAGGGTCTTGTTGAAGTGTCATGATAACAAATTGTCATTCACATTTTATTAAAAAGGAACATCAAGGAGGCAAGTCTTTGAATTAATGAACCTGTGTAGAGCCTTGGATTTCACCCTGGCCTCTGGCTGTGCCCCTCTGAGATCTCAGAATGTGCCATTTAATTTCCCTCATCTTTGGGTTTTCTCTTTGTAAATCAGGACCTTCCTTGTACTATGGAGAATAAGCTTAGCATCATCACACAGTGTCTAGGACACTAAGACATTACAGTTAGTGACATTTGGGTCCTGATGCCAGTTTTTACTTCTATTAGCTGTGTATCCTTGTCCACATCACTAACTTTTTTTGGATTCTCAGTTTTCTCACATGTAAATGGGGACAGCCATCACAATGAGCTTCCAGAACAATGTGGCTATGCGTAATTGGTGAGAACACAGTGTGTTATAAAAAAGAAAAGGAGCATTATAATTATTAAAGCATGATCCTGTCTACCTAGTAGCAAGAGAGTTTTTGTGCCTAAAATGATAGCTGAGAAAACAGAGCAGCATGGGTATTGTGAGTGAGTGAGTGGTATGACCAGTGAATGGTAGAGAGGCTGCAAGGAAATCACAAAGTTACAAGACAAGCTTTTTATTTTAAGGAATCTCATGAATTTCTCTCTTGATTACATTCTTTGGGAATGGTCTATGTCAGTTTCTAATTCTAATTTGATATTTCATCTGATATTTTTGTTCATCTGTAGACACATCTGGGATTCTTTGTCCCCAACCATCTTGGGATTACCTGGAAAAATAATCATTCTAAAAATGTTTGCTTTGCATTGTCTGTACTTGGGGCTTGGCTCTAGGGACAATGAAATAAATAAGACACTGACTTTAGGTCATGGATCTCTCAAGACAGTTGGGGAAGACAGACACATAAAGAGACAATTGTAGCTCAACATTACAAAAGCTATAACACATGCAGGTATCCAGGGCTGTAAGAGCACAGGAGCGATAGAGATTATCTCTCTGGGAAGCCAAGGAAGGCTTCACAAAGGAATTGACATTTTCACTGGGTCATAAAGATGAGTGGAATGTTATCAGGCAGAGAAAATGACTTCAGCAATATAACTGAATGAGGAAAATGTGTGTACACCTATACACGTATTTGTTCCAAAGCCAAACATGAATTATTTGGGGGATTATCTTCTGTCTTTTGTCCATAGCACTACTTTTGTTTTTGATGTAGATAATTCATAAATGACTCTAATGATACAGGAGCTTTTGGAATAAGCTCTTGTGCCTGGCATTTGTACTTTGGATTTTCCCAGTCTTTCCCCAATACTTGTGGTCCAAAAGCTCCTAGTATAGTATTTTTCATTTGCTCCAGAATCCCCCAGTTTCACCTCCCACAAAGATAGTCTGGTCAGGATACGTTGGGGCCACCAACATAATAGAAAGTTGCCAAAATAAATGTTTTCCATCAAGATTTCACACTTGCACTTAATGAAATAGACATTTCCAAACTGTTTCTTTAGAGCTAAGTTTTTCTTTAGTATTTGTAATGAAAATATTTCATGACCTGTTGACATATTCATATGGTGATTTTCAAAAGGCCGATTTCATTTACAAAATGGACTTGGCAACAAGTAGGAATATCTGGGAAGTTGAACAAGGCTGTTGACAGGGAAAATTGGGGCTGAATCATAACTGACATTGTTTTGCAGCTGTGCCATTTTTTAAGACTGACCAATAGGACAGGGTTTATGGAGGCCTCATGGTAATAATGCTGAGATTGGCAGCTAATGGCCATTCATAATGGAACTGCATAGGTAGCAGCTGACAAGTACAGAAAATAAGTTCCTGTAATGGATTTTTCTTGGCAAATGCCAGGGAAGAAATAGAAGAAATACTGTTTAGAGGAAAGATAGTAAAGAAAAAAAATCTGCAGTAGTTTTCAAAGGAACAGACAAAAAAAAATCAGAAATTTTTATTTGAATTCTTAGCCCTATATTTTCTTTATCTCATTCAGTTAGCTCTTGGCTAGTTGAACTAGTTGGCTAATGGATACATTATTTAACTTTTTTTTAAATGCAGGCAGTTTAGAATAGAATATATGCTGTGTGTTCATCTCACTCTGTAGTTGAAAGTTAACAAATTCAGATGTCACAAGGCAGCACTGGAAAGAGTCCTCAAAATTAATTCATTTCAACTATTCTTTTAGGTTTATGAAATTTATATTAGGGCTTTCCCCATTTTTCTAAGCTTCTATTTCCCATCTCGGTAAGCTAAGAGGTTATTAAGAAAAATATAAATACTATTTAGAGTTACATAATAACAAATATAACAATAAAAATCCAGGGAAATTATTTAGGAATCAAGAAACATGTTTTTCAATGGCTAAACAAAAGTTTTTAGCCATCTCTGGGAATGGTTTCAAAAGATTTTGCAAAGAGCATGGTATTTGAACTTTGGTGTTGGAAGAGAAGGAAATCACTTTTCAGTGAGGAAGAGATCACACAGAGCTTCTTGGAGAAGCTGGTATTTGAACCAAGCTTTAGGGAGGGAAGTGGGGCTGGAAGAGGACAAGGCTCACTAGTGAGAGAAATATGAGAAGGTCATTGTACAATAGGGCAACTCTAAGAGGAAATTGTAAGTCATTGTAAGTCATGCCCGCTAGTTGGAAAGTAAGAGGCTCCCAGGCGGATTTCCAGGTTTGGGAGTTGATGCATCACTTCATTTTGTCAGACACGAGGACACGAATGAGAGTGTAGTTTTGGATGGGGAGATTTCAGAGGCTACAAACTGGAGGTTAGGAAACCTTTGAGTAATAGCTACCAGTCATTGGTTGCCTGTTAAATGCCACTCACACTCACCACGATGTTAAAATTTTAACACATTCTTTCAAACTCTTTCAAGAATTTATCTCAATTTTATAGATGAAGAGATTAAGACCCAGGGAGAAGAAATCTCCTTTCTGTGCCTACTCTGTGGCTGTTCACCAACAGGCTAAAACCAGTTGTCTTTATCTGCCTCTATCTCTATGTCCTGATCATACACCATATATACTAACACTGTGTGAACTTCTCAGTTACGTGTGTAGTATTGCAGTTCTCTGCCCTCTTCCTTTCTCCTTCACCCATGCAGTCTTCACTTACTCATTTAGATCTGTCATCCTTTGTGTGTACAGGACATTTGTGTGTGGCGTATGTGCAGTGGTTTTGTCTTCCCAATACTTTCTGATTTTCTTAAAGGTGACTCTGCCTCATTTCATCAGATTCAGCCAAATACCACCTAAACCTAAGCACAATCAGAGTTGCCTCTCAAAAATGAAAAGACTAGAATTAGAACGTTCAGTTCTTTTACCTGCCTTCCTCCTTCCTATCTCTCTGTGTGTGTCATGTATTCAGAGGTCGAACTTTGATACTAAAATTGTAGTTCGTGGATGCAGGTTAAGTGACACCTGGGAGCCAGTTGCAAATGCAGATTCTCAGACTCCACCTGTGACCTTCTGAATCAGAATGTCTCTCTTAACAAGATGCCCAGGGGAAGTCATCATCTTAAGCACAGGCTCTGATGAAAACACAGCATCAGAATAGGGCTCACAGCCAATAGATCACACACAAGTACCTACATGCAGAGATTTAAACTAATGGATTTAAATATATTTTGATGGTTTTCAATCCATTTTAATTATCACAGTGTTGAAAAGTCAAATTGGCCAGGGAGTGACTCACTAATTTGACATGCTCTTAGAAGTCCCTGATAAGTTTTTTTTTTTTCTTTTTCTTGAGACAGAGTCTCCCTCTGTCACCCAGACTGTAGCTCAGTGGTGTGAACTCGGCTCACTGCAGCCTCCACCTTCTGGATTCAAGCCATTCTCTTGCCTCGGCTTCCCAAGCAGCTGGGATTACAGGCACACACCACCATGCCCAGCATTTTTCACTATTTTTAGCAGAGACAGGTTTTCACCATGTTGGCTAGGCTGGTCTCAAACTCTTAACATCAGGTGATCCTCCTGCCTTGGCCTCCCAAAGTGCTGGGATTACAAGCATGATCCACTGCACCTGGCCTGTCTGATAAGTTTCTCAACGCTGGTCTGACAACATATTTCAGGTTCATGTTGTATAATTCTTGCCCCAGTCCTGGAATCAGACATTTCCTCAAGAAGCCCTGGTTTCTTTTCATGAAAAATGGTATTTTAAGATCCAAATCTGAGAGTTAGCAATGCCTACTGCTACTGGGTTGGTTGTTGTTTCTAAGCCTCCTGAATGGGGAATATGAGTTCATTTTGTTATTTTTGATTCTTATTCAGGACTATGGATCTTTTTATTTGGTCTTGTCTGTATTGTAACTATTTCTTTCCTTTCTGGGTTATCAGGAACTTAGGGGATAATCACATCAGATGGTTCCACAGTTAGTCAGTTACATTCTTTCATATCCTTTATTATACAACAACAGTCTCAGGAACAATATTAATACTACTACCCCAATATAACAGCATCAGATAAGTAATATAGCATGTACTACTCTTTTTGTCAGCTTCTTTTACTCAGCATATTTAATTATATAGAATTGTTAAAAATGTTGCATATATAATCTGCATATTCAATGAACTATAATGACAATGACTAAATACATAGTAATTACTATATTCCCTTCTTTATCTCACTCTTAGTTCTACCAATAAATGTATTTTTAATGCTCACCACAGATTTTTATTTCAACATTTCTTTAGACCAGCATTGTCGAATGGAACTTTCTGCAGTGACGGAAATGTTTTTTAACTGTGCTGTCTAATATAGTAGCCACTGGCCCATGTTGGTACCAGTCTGTAGCCAGAGTTGGGGGTGGGGGAGGGTGGAGATTCCTGGCATATTGGGTAATGCACCTTAGAGGTTTTGGTTATGTGAAGCATGTTCTCTATCACATTTTTCAGAATGGACTCATGGGAGCAATAGTTCCTAATGCTTTTTAAAAATCATCTTTTTCTGAAGTATACTTTATTTAAAATGCAGACATTCAGAATTCACTTTAGTAGGTTTTGACAAATGTATATATTGTATCATCACCACCCAAATTATGAGTAGAACTTTTATGTCACCCTAGAAACTTCTCAAGTGCCCCTTCAAGTTAATTCCTCCTTTCTTCTCCCCCAAATAACCATTGATAAGATTTCTGCCACTATAAATTAGCTTTACCATCTCTGGAACTCTTATAAATAATATAGTATGTACTACTTTTTTTTGTCAGCTTCTCTTACTCAGTATACTTTTAAATCAACTTTGTTCAGGTATAATACACATATCTATCATAAAAGGCATCCATTTTAAGTATACTTTTGGATGAGATTTGTTAAGTGTATTTATCTTTGTATCCTGTCAAAATACATGACAATTCCATCATCAAAATATATTCCCTTCTCCACCTTCCTAGTCAGTTACCCATCTTCATTCCAAGCAAACGTTGATCTGCTGTGTCACTCTAGATTAATCTCTTCTGGACTTTTATATACATAGAATCACATGGCATGTACTCATTTCGTTCTGGCTTCTTTGGTGTAGGATAGCACTTTTTAATGTTGTGTGTGTGAACATTGCTGTGTAGCATTCTATTGTAGGCATATATTACAATTTGTTGATCCATTCATCTTTTTTTTTTTTTTTTTTGAGACGGAGTTCTGCTCTTATTGCCCAGGCTAGAGTGCAGTGGTATGATCTTGGCTCATCGCAACCTCTGCCTCCTGAGTTCAAGCGATTCTCCTGCCTCAGCCTACCGAATAGCTGGAATTACAGGCACACACCACCACACCCGGCTAATTTTGTATTTTTAGTAAAGACAAGGTTTCTCCATGTTGGTCAGGTTGGTCTTGATCTCCCAACCTCAGGTGATCCGCCCACCTTGGCCTCACAAAGTACTGGGATTATAGGCATAAGCCAGCATGCCTGGAATTCATCTTTTGATAGGTTTTCGTGTTTCTGGATTTTGGCTGTTTCTGGGATTTAGCAGTAACACTCCTGTTAACTTTAGTGTACAATATTCTGGTTGCCATATATTTTCATTTTGCTTGGGTAAATACCGAAGAATAGAATTTCTGGGTCAAATGGTAACTGTATATTTAACTTTATAAGAAACTACCAGAGTAATTTTCAAAGACATTATACTACTTTATCTCCAATCAGAAATGTATAAAAGTCTGGGTGCTCCACATCCTTCTTAATGCTCCATATGGTCTGTCTTTAAAATTTTCATCAATCTAATGCATATGTAGTCATTTCTCATTATGGTTTTAGTTGGCATTTTCCTGATTAATACAGTTGAGCATCTTTGTAGAGTATTTGTAGTTCATACTGCTCCTTTGTGAGACTTTTACAGAAGTTTTAAATTTAATTCTTATCTTTTCATTCCTAAGTTGTAAGGATTCTTTCCATGTTCCAGACACAAGTTCTTCATCAAATATATTTGTTTGCCTTTTTCTCTTTTATGGGTACTGGTTTGTTTGTTGGTTTGTTTGTTTTTAGTGTGTATACTGAGAAATCTTTGCATTCTCCCAAAATGCTGAGGATTTTCAGGATTTTCTCCTGTGCTTTTTCCAGAAGCTATATAGATTTAGCTTTTAGGTTTAGGGTTGTCATCCATTTTGAATTAACTTTTGTAAAGGTGTAAAGCAGAGATCAAGGTTTATTTTTTGTCCAGATTGATATGCAGTTTTTACAGAAACATTTATTGAAAAGATGATCCAATCTCCCATTGAATTACATTAGCTGTTGTAAAAAATAAATAATGGGTATTTTCTGGAGTCTACTTCATTCTATTTATATGTTTATTTTTATTCTAATACTATATTGACTTAATATAGCTTTGTAATAAGTATTGAAAACAGGTAGTTTAAGTTATCCAACTTTGTTCTTCCTTTTTCAAGACAATTTTGACTAATCTAGTTTCTTTGCATTCCCACATAAGGTTTACAATCAGTTTATTAATTTATAAAAAGGAAATTTTAACAATTTTGAGTCTTGAATGAATATGATATATCTTTATAAAAATATATCAATTCATGAATATATATCTTTATAAAATATATCAAAAATATATCTTTATAAAAATATTCTCATTGCATTTTTTGTAGTATTCAGTATACAGAACTCAGATATCTTTTGTTAAATTTCAAAGCCATTCCTACCAACCAAAAAATGTCAGGAGCCCGTCAGGTTCACAGCTGAATTCTACCAGGCATAAAAAGAGGAGCTGGTACCACTCCTGAAACTGTTCCAAACAGTACAAAAAGAGGGAATCCTTCCCCAATCATTTTATGAGACCAACATCATCCTGATACCAAAACCCAGCAGAGACTCAACAAAAAAAGAAAACTTCGACAAATTTCCATAATGAACATCGATGCAAAAGTCTTCAATAAAATACTGGTAAACCAACTGCAACAGCACATCAAAAAGTTTACCCATCACAATCAAGTAGGCTTCATCCAGGGGATGCAAGGCTGTTTCAACATACACAGGTCTATAACCAGAACCAAAGACAAAAACCACATGATTATCTCAACAGATGCAGAGAAGGCCTTCAACAAAATTCAAAATTCAAAATGCTAAAAACTCTCAAGAAACAAGGTGTCGATGGAACGTATCTCAAAATAATAAAAGCTGTTTACAACAAATCCACAGCTAATATCATACTGGATGGGCAAAAACTAGAAACATTCCATTTGAAATCTGGAACTAGACAAGGATGCCCTCTCTTACCACTCCTATTTGATATAGTACTGGAAGTTCTAGCCAGAGCAATCAGGCAAGAAAAAGAAATAAAGGATATTCAATTAGGAAAGGAGGAAGTCAAATTGTCTCTATTTGCAGATGACATAATTGTGTGTTTACAAGACCCCATTGTCTCAGCCCAAAATCTCCTTAAACTGATAAGCAACTTCAGTAAAGTCTCAGGATGCAAAATCAATATGCAGAAATCACAAGCATTCCTATAAACCAACAACAGACTTAAAGAGAGCCAAATCAAGAACAAATTGCCATTCGCAATTGCTACAAAGAGAATAAACTACCTAAGAATACAAATAACAAAGGACCTCTTCAAGAAGAACTACAAACCACTGCTCAAGGAAATCAGAGAGGACACAAACAGATGGAAAAACATTCCATGCTCATGGTTAGGAAGAATCAATTTTGTGAAAATGGCCACATTGCCCAAAGTAATTTATAGATTCAATGCTATCCCCATCCAGCACCAATGACCTTCACAGAACTAGAAAAAAACCACCTTAAACTTTACATGGAACCAAAAGAGAGCCTACATAGCCAAGACACACCTAAGCAAAAAGAACAAAGCTGGAGGCATCATGCTACCTGACTTCAAACTACACTACAAGGCTACAGTAATCAAAAGAACATGGTAATGGTACCAAAACAGAGGTATAGACCAATGGAACAGAACAGAGGATTTGGAGGCAATACCACACATCTACAACCAACTGATCTTCGAAAAAAACTGACAAAAGCAATGGGGAAAGGATTCCCTGTTTAATAAATGGTGTTGGGAAAACCGGCTAGCCATGTGCAGAAAGCAGAAACTGGACCCCTTCCTGACACCTTACACTAAAATTAACTCCAAATGGATTAAAGACTTGAACATAAGACCTAAACCCATAAAAACCCTAGAAGAAAACCTAGGCAGAACCATTCAGGACATAGGCATAGGCAAGGACTTCATGACTAAAACACCAAAAGCAATGGCAGCAAAAGCCAAAATAGACAAATGGGATCTAATTAAACTCCAGAACTTCTGTACAGCAAAGGAAACAATCATAGTGAACTGGCAACCAACAGAGTGGAAAAAATTTTTGCAATCTACTTATCTGATAAAGGGCTAATATCAAGAATCTGCAAAGAACTGAAACAAACTTATAAGAAACAAACCAACCCATTCAAAAGTGGGCAAAGGATATGAACAGACACTTTTCAAAAGAAGACATATGTGAGGCCAAGAAACATATGAAAAAATGCTCATCATCACTGGTCATTAGAGAAATGCAAATCAAAACCACATTGAGATACCATCTCACTCCAGTTAGAATGGTGATCATTAAAACACCTGGAGACAACAGATGCTGGAGAGGATGTGGAAAAATAGGAACACTTTTACACTGTTGGTGGGAATGTAAATTAGTTCAACCATTGTGGAAGACAGTGTGGCAATTTCTCAAGGATCTAGAAATAGAAATGCCACTTGATCCAGCAATCCCATTATTGGGTATATATCCAAAGGATTATAAATGCTCTAAGATTGAATAAATGTGCTAAGCTGGAGTAAAAAGGCATGGTAGAGAATCCTGCTGGTCAGAAAAAGAAAGGGAGAACAGCTGGCCCTCCGATCTAGTGTGCATATGCAGGGATGCGTGTCTTGACTTCAGATCAGAGGATGGGCTGCTTTCTCACTCTGGTGTTTCTTCTTGGTGAGAAGGTTGGTTCTGTGTATAGGTGTAAATAGTGGTGATAGGGACCTCAGAGGTAGATCAACAAAACTTACTGTGTTCAGGGCAAACACAGAAATTTTCATTTAGCTTCTGTGTGTGTGAGCATATTTTTATGTTTCCCTTATGTTGTTCTTTGAGTACTATATGAGAAAGGTGTTACTTAATAATATTTTTTAAAACATGTTTGTTTTATGATATACTAGGGAAACTCCTTAAAAGGATGCCATTTAAAATTGTTATGAATGTAACTTGCTTTCTTCTAACCTAAATTGATCTTTTCACACATTCAAATTTCTTTAAAGTATTTCATGTTTTTTTCTGTCATTTATTTCTTTCTATTTATAGTTTTGTTCAGTGTTTTTAGCCATTTATTTTATTTATAATTTAAGGTGTTTGTCTATGTGCTTAAAAGTCTGAAAATTAATTTATTTCTGAAAATATTATTTTTCCAATGCCTGAGATACAGACATGGGATTTTTCTTGTATATCAAGTTCTTATAAATTACATACAAATATGGCAGTCCCACATGCTTCAAAAATGTGTTCAGCATGGGAAGAGGGTCTTGGTTCAGTTACTTAGTGGTCACATCTACTTGAGGGATTCAGAAAGGTCCATGAAAGAGTTAGAACTGGAAAATGTCTTGAATGGTGAATAAGATTTTGACCAGCAAGATATGGGAGTAGGGCATGAAGAAAGAACAGAGTGAAAAATCCAACAGGAAAAGCTGGTTTGTACAAAGGTACCAAGGAAGAAATCATGGAGTGTGTTCAGTCAGTACCAAATAGACTGGTTTTCCTATGTCTATTGAAGAAGTTACAGAGATTAGTCTAGAAAGCTTATAGTGATGACCAAGAGTTGGAGGGCAGGTAAAGGAATTTGTACTTAGCTTTGTAGATAAAGGGGTCTTTCAAAAGTTTTGAAATAATAGATTTGTGTAATCAGAGCTAGAAGATGATTCTGTGTGAAGGGTCAGTTAGAGAGGAAAAAATCCAGAGACTCTTTGTCTTGGATTTTTTTGCTGGTCAAAATCTTACTCATCACCCAAGACATTTTCCAATTCTAATTCTTGCCATGGACTTTTCTGAATCCTTCAAGTAACTGAACCTCCCATGCTGAACACATTTTAAAAGCATGTGTGAACTGCCATAATTGTATGTAACTTATAAGACCTTGATATACAAGAAAAATGCTGTGTCTGTATCTCAGGCATTGGATAAATAATATTTTCAGTGTCAGCCCAGTTATGACACTGACCTGATTATGACAAAGCTAATTTTTTGTTTGTTTATAATTGAACTGATGCCCTTGACTCTTAGTATTCTCCCCTCCCTATACACTGGTACTTAGGCCACTTTTATATATGTTGTCTGAAAAGTAGACTGTTTAATGAGAAATCATTTCTCTGTATTCCTAGGCCATTTTATAATAAGCAAAGATGCTAAAAATTTCCAGGATAAAAAGATCTTTGGTGATAAGTAACAAAGTAGATTGTTAAAAAAGAGTTAGAAGTTGCAAAAAGTTAGAACAACACTTTTTTCCATTGAAAATTAAAGACATCTGGACTTTTCATTGTACATATTTTACATGCTCAGGGGTAGGCCATCTGATGAGTTTAGGGACAATTTGCAGCAAAACATATGACTTTTTAAATTTATTACATGCTACATATATTTTTAGAATCAGGGTTAGATGCCTATAACTTTGTTTTCTCAAGAGATGTTAATCTTTTCAGGGGATTTTTATGATGTCAAGAACATGAATATATTTTAAGGAATAATCTAAGGAAGATAACACAGCTCACTTTTTTCTCTCTTTATTCTTAGGCCAACACTATGAATTTCTGAAAAATATATACAAAAACGCCCCAGATTCATACTGCAAGTGGATGTTACAGGATTATATGCTCTGCTTGAATAACAAGTTTTAATGATGAGAACTGCATATTTTGGGCTTATTAGGTATAAAGTGTCTATCTTTGTAGGTTTATTGTACCATCTGAGGACCTTCTATAAAAACAGCAATGTTGTATGTGATATGAGGAATTTTTTTTTGAAGTGAAGTTTAGATCTTTCAACCTATGTTCGATGGAATCCTATTCAGGAACTTAAAAGCTGGAAGAGGCATTAGACATATTCTAGGTCATTGTTTCTGAACATGTGCTCTGTGGAGCAGTAGATCCATAGGTGGTCTATAAACACGAATTTCTGAGGAATTGCTGCACGCTACACTCTTCACTTGGGAGATGTGTAAGCTGGAATCTCCAATGTATTAGCATATCAAAGGCCCTGAGATTTTCCTAGTGTCAAAACCAGTTTGACATTTTATAACTCAGAGATTCTCAGACTTACTTGATTGTGTGTGTGTGTGTGCACATATACAACAAATAGTAAATCCTTACATAACTCTTACTGTTTACAATGTGCTTAGGGGAACTAACTGTTCAATCTAATTTATGGAAAGCCGAGACCTGGGAATATTGATCAGTTCTCTGCAGGCTGCACAACTCTTAACAGAGTTGTGGTCCATATCTCCTAATTTCCAGACCTCTTCTCTGTTGAATGATTCTTATGTGATATACCACAGCAGTGTGCTCACAATCCCTTTTTTCCCTCTCTAGTTACTACATGCTTCCCTTCCACTGATAAAATTTTCACCTGAATAAAGGAACGAAGTCAGGAATGAGCATCATAAAGCCTTTAACTTGATTTTACAGTGCTTAGTGATAAAGAGAAGAGCCTCCATAATTGCCATTTTAGTGTTTTTCCTGGTCTGCCATCTTCTAGTCGCCGCCAAGTCTCCCTATAACCTGCCAGTGGCTGCAGTCGGGGTATTGGGCTACCTCTGGGAGCTAAATAATAGGTACACATGGACACAGGAAATGGAATAATAGACCCTGAGGACTTCAGTAGGCAGGAGGGAAGGAGAGCAAGGACGGATAAAAAAATTACCTATTGGGCACAAAGTACAGTCTTCAGGTGATGCGTGCACTAAAAGCCCAGACTTGACCACTGTGCAGTATATACTTAAAACTGCATTTGTACCCCCAAAACTCAAAAAAATTTAGATAATAATTATTTTAAAATAGCTGAAATGTAATTCAATTATTCAAATATTCAATTTGCAAGTCACTATCACCCTCAGCTTTCTTTATCTTATCTGTGCCTACTGGCCATTTCATTACTTACATGAGGCTTCAAACTCAGGGTGGACTGGAGCGAAGGAAAATAAGTCAGACTTAATGAGGTAAGTTAAGAATCACTCAGCAACTATGCTCCTCAAAACATTTATTTTTAAGAAAGAGGTCAAGGCTATATGTATAAATAAATAGCCTCTAAAAATAATCTGTGGGAGAGAGTAGAAAGAGTACCATGAGTCAGAAACTCAGTTCTATTCTCGGGCCTAAACCTTAGGAGGTACGTAAATTTGTACAGGACACCCTCTCTGCTCTGGGTTGCCTCACTTGTAAAACAAGCGAACCTGAAATATGTGCTCTCTGAGTTTCCTTCTAGCCCTAACTTTCGGGCGAGTCTGTGACCCACAGGTGTTAATTATGCATGACCTTACTGCTATGGAGAATCAGAACTTGGCCATGCTGGTTTCTGCTGACAGCATCCTAAAGGAACAGCATAGAAAGAGAGGGAGAAGCTGAATCTCTGGGACTTCTCTGACACTTTCCCAACCCATGACCACTTCATGTTTTCACAGTCTTTCAAGCTATACATTTTATTGTTTTACTTAATGTTGCAAAATTGAAATCATCTTATTTTGATGGAGTATGTCTAAGCCCCTTATTTTAGAAGATATCATCTTCTTAATTTCTGGAGTGTTCTGGCCTAGGGAGAAAAATAGGGTACTTGAAAGACTATTACTGTCATGGAGAAATCACATAGCAACAAGAATGCAGAAAGTAAACTGGCCCCACAAAGAGTGCTTTGCAGACCTTACCCGTAATGCCAAATGCAATAAAGGCTATGGGCTGTTTCCATGGCGAAGATGTTGTAGAAAGATACAACCTCACTAGAATGTATACATAGACATAATTCTGTTTAACGTGGTGACATCTTATACTGCATAGCCATTTTTCCTTTTGGGAAAACCATACTGACATATTAGTCAAGTAGTCCCCTCCGGAGAGCAGAACAAAAAACACAGGCCCTCTGCACCATGTCAGGGTTTTAAAAATTAAGAAGGCTCATCAAACAACTCAGCTGAAGAACAGGTTTGCTCAGTTCTGCAAGACTATTCCGTGACATCAGAATCAGGAGATTCTTTATTTTATGTGCATATGTTTCTTATCTTTGAACTCCTGGGATGACTCTCATCACCTCCTTTCGTCCCTGGGAGCTTCTTGCTCTGCTTGTTCAAAGCTACCCAGTTGATCACTAAGCAGGCCAGGGATTGAGGTATGCGCTAGAGGGAAAGTGGGGTCATGCTGCTTAAGGCAGGCATCTCACTTTGGCCCCCTAACTCGAATCTTGTTCTCCCTGCTTCTGAATGAAAGCAACTAACTAAGGGAGAGCATGAGCCTCACATGAATAGACATTTGTTTCCAGATACAATGCTAAACTGGGATTGCTGGCCCATGCTGTTTTGCATCAGCAGATGCTTTAAGAATGCAGTGAAAACATCTTATAAAGTGAAAACCTATCATTTGTAAAGCTGCAAAGAGAGAGCTTTGTTTGCCCACACAGCATTTCTCAATGGAATCCCTGAGGCCATGGGTTTTTCAGGACAAGTTTCAACTCTGCTTAGCACACATTTATTGTGCTAAGGAAAAAAGGCCCAAATAAGCAGGGCGTACTATTGTGAATCTTATAAAGACAGCCTGAGTTTAAGATCTCTGTCTATCTGCCTTTAAACTAGAGCCAATTCACAATTACCTATGATCAAAATAACAGCGTGTAGACAAATGAAAATGGAATCTACTTAATTTCTTCTTGACATTGACAATGCCACCCTCACCTTCACTTACTTAGTTATTTTTCAGTGGAGTATTATCAGAACAGCTGACAAGTAGCAGCAATGGTACATTTGAGTTGCATCTTTTGGATGAGGTTCTAGCCAGCAGGAAAAAATGGTCTGAGTTTAGATGATAAGAACGGGCCTGAGTATTTACTTACTGTATAATCAAAAAGACTGCATATAGCCAGTGCCATGTATTCAAAGGGTAATATTTCACAAATATCTGATAATTCCCACATTAAAACTTACTTTATTAACTAACAAAAATCGATTTTAGACCACATGGATTGGGGCTTTTTTATGTAATGTCTTTAAGCCACTTTGGGAATAGTCTTCCATTTTTATTCATCGTTCTACCCTGCTATCTGTTCTTGTATCCGTTACGAAGCCTGTGCCTAATTTTTCTTGCACAACTGCAGCACTCCATGTCTGTCATGAGGGTGTAACGGGCTGTGTTAGATATTTGCTTTTCTTTCTTTATTTTTTTAAAAATTTACTTATTATACTTTAAGTTCTGGGGTATATGTGCAGAACATGCAGGTTTGTTACATAGGTGTACGTGTGCCATGGTGGTGGTTTGCTGCATCCATCACACTGTCATCTATATTAGGTATTTCTCCTAATGCTATCCCTCCTCAGGCCCCCCACCCCCTGGTAGTCCTCCCCTAGCACCCCCTTCCTGGGTGTGTGATTTTCCCCTTCCTGTGTCTATACGTTCTCATTGTTCAACACCCACCTATGAGTGAGAACATGCAGTGTTTGAGTTTCTGTTATTCGGTAAGTTTGCTGAGAATGGTGGTTTCCAGTTTCATTCATGTCCCTGCAAAGGACATGAAGTCATCCTTTTTTATGGCTGCGTAGTATTCCATGGTGTATATGTGCCACATTTTCTTTATTCAGTCTATCATTGATGGGCATTTGGGTTGGTTCCAAGTCTTTGCTATTGTGAACAGTGCCATAATAAACATGAGTGTGCATGTGTCTTTGTAATAGAATGATTTATAATCCTTTGGTTATGTACCCAGTAATGGGATTGCTGGGTCAAATGGTATTTCTATTTCTAGATCCTTGAGGAATTGCCACACTGTCTTCCACAATGGTTGAACTAATTTACACTCCCACTAACAGTGTAGAAGTGTTCCTGTTTCTCCATATTCTCTCCAGCATCTGTTGTCTCCAGATTTTTTAATGATCGCCATTCTAACTGGCATGAGATGGTATCTCAATGTGGTTTTGATTTGCATTTCTCTAATGACCAGTGATGAAGAGCATTTTTTTCATGTGTTTGTTGGCTGCATAAATATCTTATTTTGAAAAGTATCTGTTCATATCCTTTGTCCACTTTTTGATGGGGTTGCTTTTTTTCTTGTAAATTTGCTTAAGTTCTGCATAGATTCTGGATGTTAGATCTTTGTTAGATGGGAAGATTGCAAAATTTTTCTCCCATTCTGTTGGTTGCCAGTTCACTCTTTTGATAGTTTCTTTTGCTGTGCAGGAGCTCTTTAGTTTAATTACATCCCATTTGTCTATTTTGGCTTTTGTTGCCATTGCTTTTGGTGTTTTAGTCATGAAGTCCTTGCCCGTGCCTTTGTCCTGAATAGTACTGCCTAGGTTTTCTTCTAGAGTTTTTATGGTGTTAGGCCTCATATTTAAATCTTTAATCCATCTTGAGTTAATTTTTGTATAGGGTGTAAGGAAGGGATTCAGTTTAAGCTTTCTGCATATGGCTAGCCAGTTTTCCCAACACCATTTATTAAATGGGGAATCCTTTCCCCATTGCTTGTTTTTGACTGGTTTTTCAAAAAAGTTACTCTTGTGATTTGGAGATGGAAACAGTTCATATATAAGGCTGTGATAGTTCTCATCTACCTTCAAAATTCGTGAGCTGGATGGCTCCTAATCCAGCAGTTTTACATTGATGGGCTCCATGTACATGAATTTTGCAATTCTCAGGATCCTAAGGAAGATTTTAATTACATTAGTACTAGAATTCACCTCTTCCTCCTACAGCAGAAGCATTTCCTTGCATCCATGAAGCTGACACAAAATTGCCTGGGTAGAAATCCACAGTGAGAGACACTGTTAAAGGAGAGAAATATATTGTGATGCTGAACATGGCAGTACTTTGGGCAATAAGGAACTGAAGTTCTAGATGAACATAAAAATAACATGATTTCTATATAGCCATGCCCTGAGACTTGAAAAGAATATGACTTGAAAGTGAGAAAGAGAAACAATCGTTTAGAGACTTGAAAATAATTTAAGCAACAACAACAACAACAACAACAAATCCTAATTTTCTTGAGCTTCAGACTGGAAAGATTCATGAAGTCCAGACTGTGTTTTATGCACTGCCTTTTTCTCCCAAACATTAAATCATTGTGAATTTGATGTCAAACTGCATGCCTGAAGACATTAATTGGAAGGCAGGCATATCACCTGGTCCAGATTAGAAAGTTAGGTCAGCAAGTGTTAACTGCTGAGCCAGAAGTCAGTTGTGACCAGCCCTGTTCTTACAGCCACCGTGCTGAGCCCTCCAGCAGTTTCCTGCCACCAAACCACTGCCGATTTCTGGTGGGCAGATAGAATAAAATAACGCCTGAAAGAATCCTGTCTCTGAAACATATAGAAAGTGGCTTTATAATTAATGATTTTTGAAAGTAGGTCTTTATTACACTCGAGAAAAGGCTCTCGAAAGTGAAGGCTTCTTTTGAAAAAAGCATTCGTGGTGTCTACTTTCCTCCAAAGCCCCGGAATTTTAAAATTGAGAGAAGTGGGCAAAAAGTATTCATGTTAACTCTTAAAAGCAAGAGTTTTGAGAATTTTTTTTTGAAACAGGGTTTTACTCTATTGCCCAGGCTGGAGTGCAGTGGTACCATCACAGCTCACAGCAGCCCCAACCTCCAGGCTTAAGCCATATTCCCACCTCATCCTCCCAAGTAGCTGGGAGTACAGACATGTGCCACCATGCCCAGCTAATTGTTAATTTTTTTGTAGAGACAGGATTTCCCCATATTGCACAGGCTGGTCTTGAACACCTGGGCTCAAGAGATCCTCCCACCTTGGCCTCCTAACATGTTGCCATTACTGGGGTGAGCCACTGCACCAGGCCAGGAATCATGATCTTAAAGGCTTTTGGAAGCCAGATTGTAGAGAACGTAAAACACAAAATACTGGTCTTTGTTTAGTAAATAGGAGGTTGGAGAGACCCTGGACTTCTAGGTTCTTGCATTCATTTCAAAAACACTGCATCCTAAATATGAAGGGTGATGTTTAGAACTAATTTTTTCACCCTCAGTATTTATTTGAACATTAAGCAAAACTTAATCAATATGGTGAGTCATTTTCTGTCCCTTGTCATGGACTTTTGGTGAGAGAATTAGCTTGTTTTTTTCCTCCTTTTTCAATATGTAATCATTTATCTATTTTAAGTGAAATTATTTTCAGTATTAAAGTAAAAATCATCAGAATACATGTTGCAGTTGAAATTCACCAGCAGTTACCCATGAAAGCATTGTTGTGTACAAGATGGGGAAGGATGCATTTTATTGTTCCTGATTATGGTACAGAATTATTAAAAGTTTGAGGCTATAATGAATTGATAGGCATTACTCAATGCTGCAGTTTTTTTCCGCAACTCACTATCAAACTTATAAAATGACTTCAGATACATCATCATAAAAGACTCTTCTCAACTGCATACATAAATATTATAACTTTAGGACTTGTTGAATACAATTTTTTTTTTGACAAATTTCTATCCCTCGCCTAATTTGAAGTTTGTTGGAGGAAATAAATTCTAATAATCTTTCCTCCCTTACATTCATATCTGGCCATTCCTATGTGTCACACCCTCATTTGTGTTCTCTCTTTCCCTTTTTCATTGTAAGACGACAGGGGACCACTTGGTAGATATGCCAGGAATTCCTCAGAAGGATTCAGATGTTTACTCCTAATCATCCAGGAAGAGTTTGGAGCCTGTGCACAGTAGCCCAGAAAGTGGCAGACTTCAGTACTTCCAAGTATTGTGTGTTGGCCAGTCTGGGACAATCTGAAGAAATATTAAGTGCCCCAGGCAATAAATCATCCTCCTTCCTGTCATCCAACTTCAGTTTAGGACTCTTTCCTGAGGGCAAATTTAAGGCATGGCCGAATGGTCTTTTGACCATTTCTTTCATATTCATTCAAAGGATATGAGTAAAAGGCCATGCTTGTCTCAGCAGGAGTCGTGGGGGGTGGGGGCGGGGACAGATTATGGTAATCACAAAACATGCATTTGAAGTATATTAGACAGCCTTTTATACCCCCTTTACCAAACACATGTAACCTGATTTCTGGGAACTTGAACCCAATGTCCCGCAAGTCTTAGCTATCAGCAGAATGACACCAAGTCTTGCAATTGCAGAGGCGCCTGCAGTCCTCTGACATCTACATGGGAGTGACCTATAGTCACATCCCCACTGCCACTTTCCCCTGCCTATAAAACCAAAGACAGCAGAGTGACAGACTGATACCATATTTTCTTTTGTAAACAGTATCACTTTTCACTGTTCCGTGCAAATTACCTCGGAATATGAAAAGAGTAGAGAGTGATCCAGAAAGAGAAAGAGGAACACAGGCAAGGGAGGCGAGGTTAAGCTGCGCCCCAAGCCTAGCCCCGTAAGGCAGACATGGAGCCCTAGCTTCTAGATGCCTTTTCTTTCTTAAGTCTTTCCTCTCCCTAGAGACTACTTTCAGTTACTCAGATTTCCTTGAATTGCATTGTCCTCATGTGTGCCTGAGGGCTCCATTTCTCTGAATATTTTGTGCAGGCATTGGTTGTTCCCACCTGGATCTGAGGGCGATTGGCTGTAGAGTGTCTGATTCTCAGTTCTCTGGCATCTCAAGTGTCTTCCATGATCATTCATTCCTCTTCAATTTGTGTTGCTTCCTCAAAAAAGGAACTGGATTTGTGAACTGTGGCCCAAAGAATGCTGCGGGTAGGGAAGGTATAGGACTAGGTAGATTCAGAGAATCTCTGTAATTCAGGCCACCAGGGTCTAGGACAGAAATTAGTATTCTCATTCAAGGGATAAGGCCCAAAGATAATTTCCTGTGACGTACCTGCTTTGCACCACCCTTCAAGAAAGCCTCAACCCATACTTGGGACATCTTGAGGCTGAGGCTTTGAGGGGTCTATCTCAGCTAGTAATTCACTGTCTTTTTTGTAGGGGAAATACCTATGTGATGGAATTGAAGCAGCTGCTGTCCTTTTCCTGGTGACTACCGAGCTCAGGCATGGAGACTCTCTAAGCTAAATGCCAAAGGCCCTTTAAGCTTCCTGGGAAAAGGGACCAGAGTTCATGATACGTTCTTAGCAAGGGCCCAGGGCCAGTTTCTCTTTTGATCTCATCCTACAATGCCTACTTACAGCTGATAGTTAAAGGAGCAAAACGTAATGTGACCCACATGAAAAATAGAAGTCAACTCAACCACCCCTCCCATGATATGTATCAGTTCACTCGGGGAACCATACTATTTTTTAATCTACTTTGTTCAACAAACTTAGGTGAAGCAAATACTCTTCACATCTACCTATAAACTATGATCTAATTGTAACTGTTGTAAAACAGGTAGCAGCAACTTTCCTTTCCAAAAGGATGCTCTCTCCATGTGTTCATTCTGCAGAGTGAAGGGTAGAAATGTATTTCTTTAAACTTCTCTTGCTAAAAATAACAACAAAATAAAAATTTGACCTTTTTTTTTTTTAAATGAAATTGAAGAATTTTCTCCCTCCTGGGTCAGGGCTAAGTTCTCCTGTCTATACTATCTTCCTGATCATTGTAATGACAAGAGTTATTTTATAAATCAAGATTTTATATTGGGGCTGGACACATTGAATTGTAATTTGTTTTAATATGCAGAACTAAAAATAACTTTGCAGAGGGCAAAACCCCAGATGTGTTTTGTCAGTCTCTTTTTCACTTAATGTCTAAAGCTTTATGTATTTAAGGAAAATTTTATCCATGTGTTTCTCATTTATTTACACTTAACTCATCAGTGTGTTTAATATGGGTTATTTGATGTCCAAGAAGCCCTTTTTAACTATTTTATGTATCTATGATATGGGAAGTCATTTACTGCCAAAAAAGAAAACTGTGCAGAGCCTGTCATCACCATTGTCGGTAAATATTTACCCCTAAAATTTCAAGGTTGATTTAAAAATATGAACAAGACATTCTGGAGTCCATTTTAGACTGAACAACATAAATAGAACATAAATCTGTTCTCTACAGACAGTCTTGTACATTCAGGTGCTCATATCATTAAACAGAGATAATTTCTTTTATAAAGAAGGAGTAAAGTGTTGAGCCCACGAAAAGTCAACCACTGGCTATTTCCGTGTAACTCTTTGCTGATATCATTGGTGAATCCACCCCATCAGCACTATCTGTACCATGCATTTTTTTTTTTTTAGATGGCATCAATAGTTAGAAAGAAATGATTTTTTTTTTTTTTTTTTTTTTTTTTTTTTGAGATGGGAGTTTCACTCGTTACCCAGGCTGGAGTGTAATGGTGCGATCTCGGCTCACTGCAGCCTCTGTCTCCTGGGTTCAAGCAGTTCTCCTGCCTCAGCCTCCCGAGTAGCTTGGACTACAGGCACATGCCACCATGTCCAGCTAATTTTTGTATTTTTAGTAGAGACGGGGTTTCACCTTGTTGACCAGAATGGTCTCAATCTCTTGACCTCGTGATCCACCCACCTCGGCCTCCCAAAGTGCTGGGATTATAGGCTTGAGCCACCGCGCCCAGCCAGAAAGAAATGATTTTTTAAGGCATGCAACAGTAAGTTTTGTATGTGATAATTCACGAGGAAACAGTTTCCCCAACAGGTGTCCCATCACCTGTGCCCCTTTAGCTTTCAGTGTTCCAGAGCACCAGGAAGCTGATGCAAGTGTTTATTTCACCACATCGATGTAGTAGAGGTTTATCCATTCACTCAGCACACTTATTGAACTGTCACCCTGTTCCAGAATCCTGTTCTGCTAAGGGCTGTGAGTAGGAAGATGGGTAATGAGTAATTTTTGCAGTGCTTAGACTAGTAGGGGAATTGGACCTTGTAGGAGATGTCACTGAGGTTCTGCCCATTTTTGCCTTCGTCCACCTGAGTTCACCTATGGCCTGGTTACATGCAAGTGGAACTTGAAAGTGCAGTGGAGTTCATCTCCCCAAGGGGCCATACTTCATTAGTAGGGCTAGTGTACTTCAGCTCACATGCTCCCTGGTGTGATAATATTGAGATATGCTCCATACAGATTCTCAGAGATTTTGAGGGGCTGAGACCTAGTTGCTCATAACAGCAGTATGCTCACAAATATGCCCTATTTTGTTTTTTTCCCTCTTTCTTATCTCACTTTACCTCACCTGTGCTTCCTGAGATCTCCCTCTCCAAGACCAGCTACACGAATGTTCTTGTCTCACTCTTTCCTTTTGGGAGAAATCTAAGATAATGTGTGTAGAAAACCACTAAATATAGTGATGAACTGTAATAGAAGGGTGTATACACAGTGGGAGGAGATAGTTGCACAACACAGAGCAGTCATTTCATTTGATAGAGATTTGTGGGGAATTTGCTAACTTGATGTCAATATCCCCCTCTACCATGTAAAACTTATGAAGGCAGAGGTAGCATCCATTCACTACCACATCCCTAGTGTCTAGCACAGACTCTGGCATATAAGAGCTTATTTTTGTTGAATTAGTGATCATTTTTGTCAGAGGGAAACAGGATTAGAAAGAAAGCTACCATCATTTTTATGTGGCTTGCACTTGTACAGTCAATCAGTAATGAAGGAGCTGCTACGAAATCCCAGATGTTCCAATGTCTAGTCCAGGGCTTTTTATCCAACTGGCTTTAAAATAAAAAAGAGTTAATTGGAAGGTTGTGGGGATTTGGAGTGGAGCAGTACGTATGAAAGCTGCCTTCTGAGCAAATACGAGGTACTCAGGGAAATAAGTAATTTAGGTATGATGGTATTGTGAAAAGTGGGTGAACGTTGGTTGGAAAAACAGAGATGAGGGGAAATAAGTAGGTCCAAAGGAAGACATGGTAGGCCATGCCCAGGCATTTGGGCTCTTACTGACTAATGACAGTGTTAGCGGTCATGACAGGGATGTAATGAATCTTAATCGGGGCAGTATCTGGTTCCATCTTACAAAACTCCAGGTGAGGTGGGGAGGATAGATGGGATTGGGCAAGACTGGAGACAGTAAGATAAATTCCAAATATGTCCAGGAAAGAAATTTAACAAGATTGAGTGTAGGATGTATAGATGAGGCAGAAGAAAAAGTCAAGGTACAGGGTCTTGGCTTGGGCAACCGGGTGGTGCCACTTCTTGAGCTAGAGCAGATAAGAAAAAAGCATTATGAGAGCCGCTGGATCTCAGGGTACCCATGGAGCATTCAGTTTGTGGATATGTAGGATCTAGACAGGTCTTGATTGGAATGAAGATCTAGAAAGTCTTCAGCATGTGAGTGGTTTTGTTGACACCATGGGTGTTAATTTTAAAAATTAAACATTTAAGTAGTGCTTACCAAATGCCAGTCACTGTTCTGAGTACTTGTAAAATGTGAACTCTATTATGTATATTAAAATTAAGTATATCGATAATAAAGTAGGTAGTAGTTCTGTGTAACTATTAACTCAGTATCTAAACAACCTTATGAGATAGATGCTGTTTTTCCATTTTTAGATAAGGAAACTGAGGCACAGAGAATGTAAATAACTCTCTCAAAGTCATATAGGTAGAGAGTAGTGAAGGATAAAGGTGGAATTCCTCCACTGAGTGAAGAGAGAAATAAAACACAACTGTAGTAAATATGAAGAATGGAATAGGAGCTTCAAATAGATTAAGACCCACGAGAAGCATCAAAAGAGGTAAGAAAAATATCAGGAAAAGGGTAGAATCTTAGGGGTCAAAGAAGAGAGCACTTTACTTGGGTCACATGCCCTTGAGAGACAAGTAACAGGAAGGCTAAAGATAGTCATTGGATTTCACGTTGAAAAAAATCATTAGTGACAGCACTTTTCATGAAATGATGGAAGTTGATCATTCAACTCACACACTCTCCCAGGATCAGGAGAAACAGCTATGGATAAAGCTATATAAACCAAACAGCTTAATCAAACTCGAGGAATTAATTCTAGAAAATGATTTTGACCCAACAAGTTTGTGCTGCATGTATTTTGCAAGGAAATTTAAAATGAGCCAAACTTTCTGGAGACTGTAGGTATGTATTCTGATATCAGAACAAACAAGGCTTAGGCAGCAGTATGCTCAGAAAGAAAGAAAGAGGAAGGAGAGGAAACCTGAGTGAAAAACACAGAAAATATGAAAATTAAGGATTCCTCCATGAAGAATGTTCTCAAAATTACTATTTTTGAGACTCAAATGCTTTGCTTTTGACATTGCTCATATATGAAGAAAAGAGTGTTACATCAGACTCTGGAACTCAAAATATCAAGAAGGAAAAAAGAAGATTCATGTTAAATCCCTTGCTGATGAATATTGGCAGCCTCCAAGAAACATGTGGGAGAAAGTTCTCAAACTTAGAGTCTAAGTGGAATGACTTTTGCACATGCAGGAAAAAGCATGTCCAAAGACAGTGGTGAAGACTAAAGACAATGTGGGAGTTAGAAATCCGTGCAGGAAGGTCTAACGAGGTGGAGACAGTTCTTTCTTCGGTGATGTTTTAAGGTAAGTCAAGAGAGTTTGGACATAAGCCACCGTGGCTGACTTTGTCCATACGGGACTTTTGCTGATACCTGCAGTGAATTCGTTAGTTGTCAGTGATAATTGAATCAATTCAGGGTGTTTGCCTGGCAGGGATTCTACTTTCATTCTAACTTGCCAGGTTTTTTAAAAAAACGAAACTTTACATCGGTCAGCTGAAATTGGTTTATGAATTGCTGGAAATCCCTAAACAGATTTCCATCAATTCAAAACATCATAGACAATCCTGTATTTGCAGTGGGCTTTGAGTTATTCATGAAATCCTATTGAACATCTTTTTTGCATTAATTTAGTGATATTTCTCACTGACGTCAAGGTGATGAAAAATAACACTAAACCTTACTTGGCTGACTGTGGAGAACTTGGAAGTCTACCAGGCATGCTGCAGGCAATTTCTGAAAGGCAGGCAGGAAGGCAGGCAGAGGGACCTGGCATGCCTTAGAAACTACCTCAGAGATGAGCTTGAGAGAGAACAAGTCTACAATTATGGGAATAAAACTCAAAAATATTTAATGGCTGCCAGCAATTTCTGAAAAGCTATTAAATATTTGAAAAACACACACCAATGGTAGTAGTAAGAGATAGGAGCTACACTTTAAAAGTGAAAAATCCATATTTTATTTATTTACCAGTACTTTCAGCAGATTTATTATGTTCCAGGCACTTTTCTAGTGACTTATGAATATTAATCACTTAATATTCCCGACAACCCTCTTTAAAATGGTTACGATGATGATCCTCATTACAAATAGTGATGATGTGACACAGAGAGGTTTAGTAGCTTATTCACAGCCACATAACCCAGTACTGAGCTGGGATTCAAACCTCAGTGAGTCTGGCTCCAAAGTTTATGCTTTTAGCTACCACACATGTTCCCCTTCATAAAGGAAACAGCATTGTCTTTCAAGAGTCTAAACCCATTATCTCTAATAATACTCAGAATGACTTTGTCATTTGATAGCTTCTGCTGGATTCTAGTTTTACTACGTTGTGCCTTATAAAACTGTTCTTGGATATTATGGACATAGCCATGTATCATGTCATGCCAGCGCTGGTAGAGGAAGCAAGGACAGACCGTTGGTGATGTCACACTGATGACATGGTATTGGTTTCCCTCTCTGTGAAACTGAAGTCTTGATGCCAGCATATGTTGAAAGATGATAAATAGAAATAATTGCCACTGCATAAACTATGAACATAGACATTTAGGGACAATTAATGGAGTATATAATTGTAGTAGTCCATTAATTGCAGACAAATGCACAGATTGTCTTTAGAGATTCAGTAGCTTCAAGAAATGCGGAGAAGCAGTCAGGAGAGCTATGTGTAAATGGCTTTCACATAGGACTTTTCTCCTGAAAACACATCTTTAAGAACAAAATGATTGTATTTGCAGTGGTTATATTGAGTATTCTGAACAAGATCTGTGTTTCTGCCATGAGGGCTTTTGGTTACTGCGTTTGGCTTTCCACACATTTTTTTTGCCTGTGTCAGATTGGCATATTGCTTGAAATTGTTTTTCTCACTGTGTTATCATGAAATCTCCCTTTCTATCAATTACTTTTCAGCCAATAGTCGTTCTCCCATGAGTCACGTGGCTAATTAAAGACAGGGGTTGCATTTTTATGTAGTAGATGTCTTATCTGGTGGCCATAAGAATAGGCCATTTTAATGAACATTTTCTATACCAGCCTTCTGTCCTCAGACTTGGGTATCCACTTGTCTTCTTGACATCTCCACCTGTATTCTAACGGACAGCTCACATTTCAATGTCTAATATGACTGTCTTTCTAACTGTGGCCTTCCCTGTCTTAATTAAGGAAACTCCATCTTTCACACGGCCAAAGCCTAAGCCTCAGAGGCATTTGACTTCTCTCTTATTCTCATACACCTCATCCGGTTCAGCAAAGCATCTTGTCTCTATCTTCAGAATATGTCCAGAATCGAATCAGTCCTTATTCTACTTAATGCCACCACCTGTTTGGAAGCACTGTCTTCTCCACTTGGATTGCTGCCGTCATCTCTCTATTGATTCTTTTGCCCCTCTGTAGCAGTCAAAGCAATTCAGTAAAAATATAAGTTGGCCAATGTCCTTCTTCTGCTAAAATCTCTGTAGTCGGCCCCCCTTTCAGAGTAGGTCAAAGTCTGCTAAATGACGTCTCAGGCCTGACATCATCTGGCCCTCATTATTTTCTTTCTTACCACCTTTACCCTCACTTCTCTTGTCCAGCCTCGCTGGCTCACTGCTATTTCTCATCCACCAGGCACACTCCTGCCTTGGAGCCCTTGCATGAGCTGTTTCCAAGGACTGGAGTGCTCTTCCTCTGGGAATCCCCAAGACAAATTCCTTCAACCTTGTTTAAATCTTAACTGAACCGTCACTTTGCTAATGAGGCTCACCCTGGCCATTTTATTAAATTACGACTCTCAGTACTCCCAACATCTTATCCCACTTTCTTTTCCCATGGCACCTGTCACCTAACCAATGAAGGAACTAATTACTTATTACATTTATCATTTAGTGTCTGTCTGCCCTGACTGTAAAGTATATTTCTCAGGGGCAGAGATCTTTGTTTTGCTCATTGAAACATCCTAAGTATATAATACGGTGTCTGACATATAATAGATACTCAATATTTCTTGAATAAACACATAAAATGGATTTTAAAATGCATGTTACATTGGACCTTTCTAATAAAACCATGCATAGCTACCTTGCTTCTCCATTCACTCTTGGTTAGCCACACGGGGTTTACAAATTTGCACTAACTGTTTCTTTAATGCTTGATCATCTAAAATACTTTAAACTTCCTTTCTAGATACTGGTTTGCAGCGTAGTCCTAAATATAGCATGCACCATTGCAATTAAATCCATCACGAATCTATTGTTATCTGAAGCACAAAAATAAACCCTTACAGAAACATCTGGCATGTAGGGCTGGCTTTGCTTTCACTTCATGAGTTTTATGTTATCTTTCTATTTGAAAGTCAAAAGGATCACTTGCATGTTGATTACAATTTAAAAGAGCTGCAGCTTTTACTCTGAAATGGAGAAGACGAACAACAATTCTGGTTCACTCAGTGATTCTTGCTAAAGATGAGATTTGCCGCACAAGGACTCCAACCTTGCCTGAGAAGATGTGTAGGGAGAAGGAGGATCCAGTGTGAAGTCTCTTTCTATTTTGATTTAAGACGCTGAGCAATAAACAGTCCTTGAAGCTACCAGTATCCACGGACACAGGTCCAGTGTTTTCCACCTTGTTTGAATATTCAGTTTAGGCAACATATGGCCGCTGGACTCAATCCTGTTGTTAGGAACATCCCTAAATGAAAGTGCCCAGTCATTACTCATGATCTGATTGGTATGCTTGGAGAAGTGGGCCAACCAGCTTTCCGTCTGAGATTGCCTTTAATGGGGGAGAGGGAGACGACTTTGGAACCAAGAGGCAGAAAACAAAGGTAAACATAGAAACAGCATGGCAAAGTATTAGAATCACAGAATGCAGATGGGACAGTTTTATCCTGCTACACTCAGCCGCTAGGATTAGGTGGGACTTATAAAGCTGCAATGTCATCTGCACTGTCAATTTGACACAGAGTGGAGCCAGTTGCTTATAAACTCCTCTCAACGCATATGCCTTTATTCAAAATTGTAGTTGATTTGAAGGTAGTGCTACCCCTAAGTTGTCTAATATCCCTGTATTTCTTCACTAAGACAGCAGATAACGCAAGGCATGTGATTTCCACTTAACCAGCCCCTTGACTTTTACATTCATGGTATTTTAATGCAGCAAACATTTGTTATTTCTGAGAGGGCAGTACAGAGAGATTGAGAGCATGGACTCCAGAGCCAGCTTGGCCCCTTCCCATATGGACCATATGACTCTGAGCAAGTCACTTAACCTATAATTTCTTCATCCGTACTGTGGGAATAATCATTGTACCCACTTAATTAATTTGTGAGAATGGTATGAACTAAAAAAGGGGTCAGAACAGTAGTAGAAAACATGATATAAGAAGCTGCTATTATAATTAACAGTTTTTCTCATCAAGATGCTCTTATTTTGGATGTAGGCTAGACATTGTAATTTTTATCTATGAATTAGGTCTTGCCCTCCTGAATATTTTTATTCTTTTTTTTTTTTTGAGAGACGGAGTCTTGCTCTGCCACCCAGGCTGGAGTAGAGTGGTGTGATCGTGGCTCACTGCAAACTCTGCCTCCCGGGTTGAAACAATTCTTCTATTTGGCCTCACCTTCCCAAGTAGCTAAACTACAGGTGTGTGCTAATTTTTGCATTTTTTTAGTAGAGATGGGTTTCACTATATGTTGGCCAGGCTGATCTCAAACTCCTGATCTCAGGTGATCTGCCCGCCTCGGCCTCCCAAAGTGCTGGGATTACAGGCCTGAATGGTTTTAATATGAGGTGGTTTTCCTTCTTTAGCATCATGTGCTACAGAGGAGGTGGAGGGCTGCTTCTACTACTATAAATCACTATCCTGTTTCTGGAGGAGTCGAGGGTGGGCTGCTGAACTGGGAGAGTACACAGTAATAAGGTTGCCAGGTGTGGATGTCAGGGTGTATGCTGAACGGAGTTGCTGGCCTCATTCTCACCCTTTGCCAAAACTGCTCAATGAGCAACAGAAACCAAGACAGAAAGACTTTGATGAAACATCTGAATCTATTACACAGCATGCTCTTTTAACTTTGAGATATCAAAATATTCTACTAGAAAAAAATCTCATGAGCTCTAGGAATGGATCAGTTTTCCATAATTCATGATATATCGGCCATGTATTTATTCCCTCTTGCTGTGCAACAAACTACCCCAAAATTGCCAGCTTAAAACAACAAGTTTTTATGAACTCACAGTTTTTGAGAGTCAAGGACCTGGGAGCAGCTTAATTGGATGGTTCTGGATCAGGCTCTCCGCAGGGTTACAGAAGTGGGCTGAGGCTGCAACCATCTGAAAACTTGACCGGGCCAAATGATCCCCTTCCAAGTTCACTCCCATGGTCAACGGCAGGAGGCCTCAGTCCTTCACTGTTTGGGCCTCTCTGTGAGTCCTCTCACAACGTGACAGCTGGCTTGGCCCAGAGTGAATGATTCCAGAGAGCATGCAACAGGCCCAAGATGGAAGCTGTAGTGTCTTTTATAACCTGATCTCAGAAGTGGCACGGCATCTGTTTTGCTTAATTCTGTTCATCACACACCATTCCTGGTACAATATGAGAGGACAATGGAGGAGATGTCAGTACTAGAGATAGGAATTGCTGGGGAGCCTTCCTGGAGGCTGGCTGCTACAGCCACATGTAACTATCTAAGCAGGAATTCATCTCTCCCCTTTACGAATTAGGCTGTAGTCATAGAACAGTCTGAATTAAAAATTTTAAAAAAGTTCTGCGTAATACCAGGTATTCTTCATTAAACATTTTGTCCATATATGCATAATACTTCACGTGTGTACACACACACACACGAAATGTAAGAAATGCAGAAATTAGTCCTGCCCAAACTTACTGAATCAGAATCTGCATTTAAACAGATCCCCAGATAATTTATATATAAATTAATTTTAAGAAGCACTAGCGTAAGATAGACTATATATCAAATGTTTTGTCATATAATTTAATATACCCTGAAAATTAATAATGAAACAGAGCTAACTAAATTACCTAATATTAATGTTTCATGCTATATCTCACTATTTGCTCCACCCTCTACCTTAACCCCTTTCCTAACATAGACTCTACACAGAGATATAGTCTGGCCCTGGAATGTGGAAGTAAAACCAAAGCCTTTTTTTTTTTTTTTTTCCTCTCACAAGAAAATAGGTGGAGTACGGCAATGACATTTTAGAAAACCATGTTTTAAGATAAGGTTTGTTTTTATTGATGGCAGATGGTAAGAAACTTCCAAAGGATATGGTTGGCTCTAGGAAAAAGAAATCATTTTGAAAATCATCAACTGGTATTTGCAAAATGTCATCAGGGACTTTCTTTTTCCCTCGCCTAAAACAAATACAGAAAATTCTACATAAAGAGAAAGCTGTGTATAAAAGTCAGCCATGTGTTTGAAATGATTCCATTTTTATAAGACATTTGAAGTACCATGACAGTTATGCAGACAAAAAAATAACTCACACTAATTTGTTTTTGTGGTAGTAATGAATTTGTATTGGTCTTGTTGGCATGGAGATTGAAATACCCACCCACAATTTCATTACAGGGTCTGTCCCTAAAGGGAAAACTTTGAAGTAAAAAAACTTTGAAGGCAGTTATGCAGTCTGTAGCTTATTAAACCATCAAAATGTATTTTTCTCTAATTACAAAAGTAATACAAACTCATTGTAGAACACTTAAGAAATACCAACAACTATAAGGAAATTTATTTGAAATCCCACTGAAACATAACTACTAAAAAGAGATAATTTTTGTTAATATTTGGACTTATTCCTTACCAGTCTTATCATATGCCTGATATTTGTGACATATCAACACAAATATCATACAAGAGGAAAATGTCTAAGGCTCCTGCTATGAGGAAAGAGAAATCAAAATGATGATGTATTTTTACCATGCAAACAGAAATTCTGAAACTGTGGTGAATTTCTTGGCGATCATTTCTGCTATTTGTGTGCTACCAAACTGGCTTTGCACCCATCACCATTCTTAAAACTCTTTAGAAAATTTTTGCCACCTCAAAAAGAACCCCTGGACCAACTCTCCATGGCCTCCTCTACCCAGCCCCTAGCAACCGCTAACTGACTCTCTGTCTCTGAACTAGACACAAAAGGCCATATATCAGATTATTCTATTTACATAAAATGTTCATAATAGGCAAATAGGAAAATTTGCTTTCCTTAGTAACTGCCTTTGACATGTATGATGTGTCCTTGTGAAAGTATCTTAAAAAGTGAAACATGGAATTTAACATGGAGTCTATTTACACATGGAGTTTAGTATGGCACAGCAATTCTACTTCTAGGTATATACAAAAAAATTTAAAACTGTGTCCACACCAAAACTTGTACGTGCATGTTCGTAACTCTAATCATAGTTAAAAAGTAGAAACAACCTATATATCCATGACTAATGACTAGATACACAATGTGGTACATCCTGGAGATCCTCTGCAGCAGCAGCAGCAGGAAACATAGATGGTGGATGAGCACCAGATGGTAGAGTCAAGAGTTTAATATGCTGGGGCAAAGAGGGTCAGCTAATCACTGGCAGAAGACCAGGGCCTGGGACTGTTGCTAACTGTTTCTATGGATTCCTCCTTCCTCTTGCAGTTAAAAATGACAGTCTCGTGGTGAAATTTGTTAGCTGTTTATCATTTTCATTGATCTGATTCTACCAGTGTGATTCATGCTAAGCATAAATAGCCCAAGTTTTTTGTCTGTGTTTGTGTGGTTTTTTTTTTTTAGAACATTGAAAAGTAGCTGACCAAATTCTAATTTTATAATAATGGTTCAGTCCAAAATAAAGGAATATATTCATAGAAATTAGCTGAAATTGCAGAAGGTGAATTAAATGCATCATCTTTCTAGTGGTGCTGGTACTAATTCTGTCTGGTAGAAGCTACACAACTGGGCAGGTTTCTTTTTTTTTGAGACTAGGTCTCACTGTAGCCTCCACCTTCCCAGGCTCAGACAATCCTCCCACCTCAGCCTCCTGAGTAGCTGGGACTACAGGTGTGTACCTCCACACCTGGCTAATGTTTGTATTTTTTGTAGAGATAGTTTCACCATGTTGTCCAGGCTGGTCTTAAACTCCTGGGCTCAAGCAATCTAAATGCCTTGGCTTCCCAAAGTGCTGGGATTATAGACACGAACTACTGTGCCCAGTCTCAGGTTTTTTTTGGTTTTTTTTTGTTGTTGTTGTTGTTGTTTTAGACGGAGTCTCTCTGTGTTGCCCAGGCTGGGGTGCAGTGGCACAATCTCAGCTCACTGCAACCTCTGCCTCCCAGGTTCAAGCAATTCTCCCTCCTCAGCCTCATGAGAAGCTGGATTACAAGTATCTGCCACCACACCTAGCTAATTTTTTTTTGCATTTTTAGTAGAAATAGGATTTCACCACGTTGGCCAGGCTGGTCTTGGACTCCTGACCTCGTGATCTACCTGTCTCAGCCTCCCAAAGTGCTAGGATTACAGGCATGAGCCACCACGTGTGGCTTCAATTTTTAAAAATATATTTTGCCATCACTTTTCAAGCTTTTTGTCCTGTGTGATAACAGAAAATTGAATTTCTTAATCTGCTTACATTGAATTTAAAATCCAGTTAGGAAAGGGGACTTCAGGTATTAGAATTATTAACTCCTAATAAGCAGATACTCTAGCATATTTCATCTTCCAGATTGCATTGTGATTATAACAAGACACATTTTATGCATTTCAGTTTTCATCACAAACTGGATGAAAATCATGTTATATACAAATATGACTTAATACAATTTATTGTTCAGGTATAATTCAAATTAGAAAGCCATTCTGTGTACCTCTTACTAACTTACATTATGCTATTATGCCTTTGACATTAGTGAAAATACACTTATTTAAAATCCTCAAAGATCCCAGAGCAAATGAAGAGATTTTGTTCTTTTAAAAATTGGAAGTAGTCTAGTTTTCTGATTGTATAATAACAACGTAATATATATTGTCTTTATTATACACAAATACACATATCATCTTTCCTTCAAAGATGTCAGATAACTTTTTTTAAAAAAACAGCTTTACTGAGGTATAATTTACATACCATAAAATTCCCCTGTTGTAAATGTACGTGTTCAGTGGATTTTAGTAAATTTACACAGTTGTACAGATATCGACTTAGCATAATTTTAGAACATTGTTGTCATCCCAGGAAGCATCCCTGTAGCCATTAGCAGTTACCGTCTCCCTTTCACCCCTGGAAGCCACTGATCTAGTTTGTTTCTGGATTTGCATATTCTGGACATTTGAAATAAATGCAATCATGTAATTTAAAAAACTGCTGAATTGTTTTTTACGGTGACTGCACAGTTTTACACTTCTACTAGCAATGTATAAAGTTTCCAGTTTGTTCACATTCTTGCCGAGACTTGTCCTATTATTGTAGCTATTCTACTTGCTATGAAATGGTATCTCATTGTGGTTTTGATTTGTATTTTCCTAATGATTAATGAAGTTAAACATCTTTTTATGTGCCTATTGGCTGCTTCTATATCTTTGCAAAAGTATCTATTCAAATGTTTTGCCCAATTTTTGTCATTTTATTGTTGTGCTGTGGTACTTCTTTATATATTCTGGATTCAAGATCTGCATCAGATAAATGATTTGCAAATGTTTTCTTCTGTTCTATGGGCTCTTTTTATTTTGTTGGTAATGTTCTTTGATGCAAGAAAGTTTTTAATTTTTATGAAGTCCAATTGAACATGCCTATTATATGTGACATAGTATGTGCCTATATAAAAATAAGGTCATATTTTAACAGGTCTTTTTAAAAAGTTATTTAAATTGGAATTTTTGAGGGTTCAAAGTGATTTTGTTGAGAGAAAAAAATGGAAAGCCATTTCTTCTTGTTTTTTTTTTTTTTTTTTTTTTTAATGGAGTCTTGCTCTGTCATCTAGGCTGGAGTGCAGTGGTGTGATAACAGCTCACTGCAACCTCTGCCTCCCAGGTTCAAGCAATTCTCTTGCCTCAGCCTCCCAAGTAGCTGGAACTATAGGCACATACCACCATACCTGAAGATTATTCTAACAGTTTCACAGGATTCTGATACGTATTAAACTCTGTAATATACTCCAGTGATTTTCTTTAAAAATTATCTTAAATACAAAATACATTCAGAAAAGTATACAAATCATAAGTGTAATGAATCAAGACAGTGAACACGTCTGTGTACCAGCATCCAGATAAGGTATCCCAGCATCTCTCTCACAAACCGCTTCTTATCGCTGTTCCTATTTCTCTTCCCTATGAGTAACTCATCCCTTTTAAGATTCCAACATTACCTTCCTCCTGGAAGTCCTCCTTGAGCCTTCTGTTTAGGGTTGAATACCTTTCTATATGCTTTCAAAGCCCCCTTTGGCGTTGTCTTTATCACACTGTACTGCAGCCATCTGTTTACTTGTCTAGCTCCTTATGATGGTTGCATCCACGACATGTGGCAGTGTCCACCACTTGCAGTATGCATGCAATAGCCACTTGGGAAATAAAATCAGCTGATGTCATTTGGAGCCTGCAAAGACAACAAGTATTTAATTTCAAGCTATTATTATAATACTTCAGAAATCTTAAAGCAGTGATAGTTTGGCACGGTAACACAGAGATGGAGGCAGACTGGTTAAACTCATGACTTGGGTAAATCTAATATTGAATAGTTATCCAGACAACTCTGTTGGTTTAAATTTGTTATCTCTCAATCTTTGAAAATATGTCTATGCTTATGCCTCTGGATGCAAAAACAGAGTGTTGGAAAACCAGATTGCAACAAATAGTTGCAGTGTGAGAAGATACAGGGAGTTTCCTACACAAGATATTTCAGTTTATCATCAGTGGTAAGCATCGTCATAGCCAGTGTGCCTTCTGCCAGCCTGGGTGGGGAAAGAGAAATGATGAGGGAGATCTTCCAAACTGTGTGTCTGTCAAGATGCAGGGCAGCCAGCAGGGAGGCATCTAGGAGTTGTAAAGGCAGCATTTCAGTGTGTAACTGGGAACTCATTGTTAATTGTGTGTGACATATGGCACAGCTGTGAGGCTTTTGTGCCAGGCAGGGTGAGCTAGTGCAGAAGCATGTGGACACAACCAGGCTGTTTAGACCTGAGGAGAACCGTGTGCTGTAAGTAGGAGGAAAACAGGCGATAAAAGCCATTTGCCTTTATAGAGCAGAGAAATAACATTGTGATTAACTACCTAGACCACCTAATGGATTGCACTGTACTAGGTCCCTGAGAAAGTATTTTCTGATGTAATAGTCATGTAAAATGAGTATGGGTGTGGGCGTATATGAATGGAGTGGGGTGGATGGGAGAAAAAATTAAAGAGAATTTTTAACAAATGGAGTATGTGGATGTGTGTATGGGGGGTGGTACACGCACAAGCGTGGGCACACACACACACACCCCCACACCACATACTTTAATGGAAGGAGGATACTAACGTTTTCACCGTTGCCAAAATGTTCCTCTAGCATGGTGGGCTTGAAAAGTGATACATCCAGTTTAGACATTTGGCAGGCTGTGTGTGGAAAGTTTTTACATCTTGTCAACCTTGTTTTAAGGAGTCTTCGCTGTCAGCATTGAAAAGGTTAGTGACCTCGGGAATGGGTGGAGAAAAGGAGAGGTGTGTGTTGGTCTGGCAGCACACAGATAGTAGAAAATGCTCACCAGGAAACTTGCCACATTTCGGAAGTTCTGTTTAAAGCAAAGACTACCGGCACAGCATCGTTTTCATTTTGTTTTCTTCCCATGGCAGAAGCTTTTCATGTGTTTGCTCGTTTCTATGCTAATGTGGCATGCAACATATTAAGATTGGACCTGTACTTTTTTTTAGAAGAGGCATTTGCAAACAGCTTAAGGATTAGATGATCATTTTAGATGCTTTTCATTAAGAGATGACAGATTGCCTATTAGTTGCTCAGTTTTATGTGAATTTTTGGTTTAACAAATGACTATTTGCATAAAGTTGTCAAATAGTTTCTGATATGCTGAGTCAGAGTTTTAGTCAGATAGAAAGCCTTCTGCATATGCAAATTCTCAAATGCATGTGAAATTTTGGGAGAATTCTGTTAGACTGTAGTTTTAGTGGGATCTGGTAATAGATAATCAGAAAATTACATTTTATTTCCTCTCATCAATGTACCACCAGGATAATGAGATTTGCATTTATAAACAGAGCACCAATGATAGTATTTCTGGACATCTTCTTTGTTGATAGAAACAGCTTAAAGTTGCACATATTTTTCCCCTTGAGACAGGGTCTCACTCCTGCCACCCAGGCTGGAGTGCAGTGATGTAATCATGGCTTACTGCAGCCTGGACTTCCCAGGCTCAAGTGATTCTCCCACCTCAGTCTCCCTAGTAGCTGGGACTACAGGCATGCATCACCAACCCCACTATTTTTTTGTATTTTTAGTAGAGACACGGTTTCCCCGTTATTGCCCAGGCTGGTCTCAAAATCCTGGTCAAAAGCAATCTGCCTGCCTCAGCCTCCCAAAGTGCTGGGATTATAGGCATCAGCCACCATGCCTGGCCCAACTGTTTGAATTATTGAATACGGTGCATGAATCCCCATCTCTAATGAAATAGAGAATCACTAGGATTCTAGAAATTCATAATTCATCTATGAAACAGAAACTAAAGATCTGTGTCTCCCCTTTTTTTTAATTCCCATTCTCTCTTCCCCATATTGTTCCAGTAAATAAGTAAGAAAATAGGTATTTAGGCTAAAGAACCCTTATAAACAGTAGCAGAAAGAAGGTAGCCATAGAAGGCTTTTGTATATCTTTTTAGAAGAATATCAAGGTATAAAACATTTTTCTTTGAAAAAGAAAGAACCTATATTTTGCATGTATGTATAATAAAAACATAGAGGCAATGTATAAAGTCTTCTATAAAACAGACTAATACATTAAAATTATGTCTCCTCCTACTTTTCCAAATAATTTGCAGAAATTTCTCATTTTAATAACACCTTATTTTAGCAGTGGTATAATCTGTTTTATATCTATGTCTAGTGAAGAATAAACTCTGGTCAGCCTAGCATAATATTATGATTAAAGGAGATAAAAGACCTACTTGCTAAATATATCTCTTCCTCTGAACACAATTCTGACTGGTGTTAAACTGAGAAATCCTAAAAGCCTCCTTTGAATGCTAATATGTTTCCTGGAAGTTCATATTATCAGTAATGAAGTTCAGAATCGCAGGCCAATAGAGCTAGAGGAGAATTGGTAGCCATTTTTCCACTATGCTCTTTTTAAAAACAAGAACACTGAGCCCAGAGGGAAGCAATGTCTCTTTCAAGGTCACATGGTTTGTTGATGCCAAGGTGAAACTGGACACACTTTCCTGAAAGAACTCAAGGCCCCTGAGAAGACCTGCTTATCCCACCTCAGTTCTTTCTTCGGTATCTTCTCAATGTCATCCCTTTCCTGGGGGTTTATATCTGTTCATTCTATCAATTCACAGATGCAAGGTAGGCCCATAATCAATAAGACATAAGAAGAGATAAGCTTTGTAAACTTATATGTGTTTATTAAGTCAATCATATTTAAAATAACAAGATATTAAAGCACACCATGAACAAAAAAACTTTGGTCTTTCTTATTAGAAGAGAGAATGGATGACGATTAAATTCCTTTTTAACCCTGAGATTCTGTAACACTAAGAGTCAGAACTGCAAATTGTCAGAGTATGGGATTTTATTTGCTGTATGCTGCACCACCCTGAGTTCAAGAAACCTTCCCTTGTTCCCCAGGAAAACAGGGAAGCAGGCAGAGGAAAAGACAGCTTACCTGGGAAGATGCTTTTAGTAACTGGTCCTTGTCTGTGCTTGTTACTCTGAGCTGCCGCTGCCAGCCCATGTCATTCACATACACTGGGAGTCTTGGAGAGGCAGCATGTTCCTGAGCTCCAGATGCAGGCATTGCCATCCCCGCATGGGCCATCTCAGAAAAGAATGCAGAGCCCCACTTCCTGTGGAACCTTCTACCTCCTGCTAATTTCTTGCCATCACAGTAACCTCGACTGCCTCTGGTTCTTGTCTCTCCTCACTTCACAGGCGTCTCTCTGCCTCCACAGGTGCATTTTCACCTTGCATTACCCCTTCTGGGAAGACAGGAAGCACCATACCTATTAAGTAGCCCTTGCTTTCTGGCTTGGAAGAAACTATGAAAAATCAGGCCATGTTCTTGAAATGGAGAAAAAAAGCATTTCAGGGAGAACAAGCATAAATTAATATTTTATAAGCACTGCCACTGCACTCTCATTTCCCAGCTTTTATTTCCTTAATCCTTTTAACCAGCTGTCACACTGACATTTCTGATGAAAATTTCACCAATTATTTATGTGCATGTGTCATGCCCTTTTGGGTAGAATGGAATATTCATTCAGTTGTCAAAGGAGGGTCAAGACTTTCATAGGTCTGATTGCATGATTTCCTCTACGTTCATCATGTATCTTTACAGAAAGAAGGTAGCAAGATTTTTTTAAAAACTCTAATTATGTCTCTAGATGGCCAGGAAAATACACTGTTCAAGAATTTAGAGCAGTTTAGGAACACAAACTACCAAATAAGATATAAAATCCAGCATTCCCACCAGGCACATTTTCTTTTTCCACAGACAGTTGTCTCCTCCAACTCCCTTAGGATGCAATGAACAATCCATTTCCCTGCCACAACCTTAGAACATGAGCAGACACAGCACAAAAACAGGGCAGTCCACCAATGGTTTGGCAGCTTCAGTATCCATCATCAACTTTTCTGGACTTTCTTGAAAAGTAGTTGCCATCCCTGACTAGTGGTTTTACTCAGTTCTATTGGAAATAAAAATCTGGGTGGGCTGGAAGCCTCAAGACCATGTTAAGCCAGATAAACCAATGTCCCCAAGGTGTAACTAATCATAAAAGTAGAAAACGCCTTAGAAATGAAGTGTGGCTCTACCTCTGCTGTCCGTGAGAAAGGCCCCACTTGGCTCCAAATACTGCGTTCTTTCTACTATACCACTCTACCTAAAGACTAAGTCTTGGTGTGATTGGCTATCTTTGGGTCTTATTTTTTTGACTAAGTTATTTAAGTAAGTTTTGATAAGTTATTTTAACTTTTTGTCCCACATTTTATGGTAGAGTAGGTCATTGGGGTACTCTATGGGAACAAGACCCAAAACTATAAGAGTATTTTTATGGGAAATTTGTCTTCAAAATAATACTGTATTAAATAAAGCTGCCATCTCCAAGAACATGATCACAGCATAACTGAAGTCAAGGTTGTATGAGTGCTGCAGGGTCCTGAGGCAGAGGCACCATCACTGCTTGAGAAGGTTTCTTAGAGAGGATTAGTCTTGTATGATGAGGGCATCAGATAGTGCAGAGGCTCCAGTTAGGCTAGTAATTCATCTGATGCAGCAGGGCAGTCAGATCTGCAGGGAGCGGCCACCTCAGCCAGTTTTGCTCTGCCTCCAGATTGCCAGTCCCAGCTCTAGACGGTGATCACTCTATCTGCTGCCTCAACAGTAGCTACCAGCATTTGAGCCATGTGGGCAGGGTCTGTGTTAGCCATTTTCATAAAGCATTTCATTGAATCTCATGTATTTCTCCTTTTAAAATCTGACAACTAAGTATTAGACTAGCGATGTTCAGTCCTGGGTGCACATTTAGAATAAAATCAGTAATTGCTACTGAAAATAATTGATGTTCAGGCTGTATACTGTGAGCTTTTGATTCTATTGGCCTAGGGTAAGACCTGGAAGTAATGGATCCCGTTCAAGGTCAGATAGCCAAGGAATCTACATTCAAACCCAGGTCACTATGCCTTCAAAACCCAAAGTCTGAACCCAGAGTTCTTTGCCCTGTTCATGGATCAGATTCACCTGTGCTTGTGTGAGTGTATATATTTACACACACGGAGATCATTATGGTGTTGGGGTAGGTAGGATAAGAGTTACTTGTGATATTTAAAAAACAAAAAAACCCAACTGTTTGGTTAACTGTAATGGGCAACTAGAACTGAAAACACGGCTTTAGCCATGATACACTCATTAGACCTCATTCGACAAATACGTAACTTCTTATCCATTAGTGCAAAATGGGAAGCTTGGTATGTTGGAATGTACTGAGAGAAAATGGAGTAACAGTAATGTTATTGTACTGTTGAATAGTAAGAAATGAAAATTGCACATGTAATTCTTTTAAGTTGCCTTAATTTGCAAGCCATTATTTGAAATAAACTCCCGTTAAGCCGTATCTGTGCATGCCTAGTTTGGCACAGTGCAATTCTGGTCATTTACTAGGAGTTTCACATGTGTAAGTACGTACTCTTAGTGAAAAGAAATGGGACTCTGACCTGAAAGGTTCTAGTGTCAAGATGTGCGGATGCTCTGAACTCAAGAAGTGACAGGTTGTGCAGCGTGCCACTACTTATTTGAACTTCTGCAGAGGCAAGTTTGTTGTTGGTGCCTGTCATTGGTACCACTTGATTATTAATATTATTAAGCCAATGTCTTGGGAGCATAGCCGTTATCTAATTTTGGCTTCAGATTCAATTCTGATTCTTGACAAATGTGGAATGGGAGTAGAGATTGACTTAGCTGCAAGAAAGAGGCCCTAAGAGTACAATGTCTCTAAGGATCCTGTAAAAAGTACAGTTACAGAATTTGTTGAGATGGGTTAAGGATGGTAATCATCCTGATGTTTGACATTTACAAATTCTTCCCATAGAACTAGACTTTTAACTTAAGCACACATTTGACACTGAAGAGGTACTGTTCTATGTAATGTACTCAAAACGTGTCCGTGGGTGTGGTGGTTCTTTCTTTAAAGTAAATAGCCTGAGATTTACTAAAGCCATTATCAAATATAGGGAGGTGAATTTACTGGAGAAGTGAAACGCAAGCACCTGAAATGATACTTTGATCTTTAAAATAGGAAACAGAATGGCAGGGTTTGTTGTGGAGATAGACACTTCCTTCAGCCATGACGATAAGGACCTCAGCCAATTCTGAAGACTTGTTGGGAGCTGCCGGGAAGGCTAACCATGCCACCATCACAACTTCAATAACTGTGAGGGAGGCAGTGTCATTAGAACATTGCAGTAGTATTTCATCTGGGTAATTACTGGTCCCTTCATTTAGAGACACACGGGGTCAGACAAGGGAAGCAGAGCTGCTATTGAGTTTTCTTTTCTCATAGTTGGTAATACCTGGTTTTCACCTGGGGTACAGTCTATCTCTGTTTCTTATCTGGTTGAGATACTTCAGTATTGATAATTATAAACATCTGACTTAGAGCTGGCCTGCATTTATAACTACATATATGGAATCTGCTGTAGTTGAATAAAAAATATAAAACAGTGCAGTTAGGCAATAGTCACAATTGAATTATTTTAGGTGAGGGCTCCATACATACTATACAGTCATATCAAGTTGTCAAGGATAAAATTAAACACAAAAACACTGTTCATTGATAAGATTAATGAAGCATAAGGAAAGCAACTCTTGGGGAATATAAGTCCAGAGATTCAAAATGTCAAATGCATAAAAACATGTATTTACTGTGAATTGTATTGCTGAAAGGAAAGAGGGCATCTTTTACTAGCCACAAGGTGAACACCTACCACATCCAGTTAACACATCAGAAATACAGGACTGCCAGGCATAGTGGTGTGTGTGCCTGTAGTCCCAGCTATTCAGGCGGCTGAAGTGGAAGGACTGCTGAGGCCAGGAGTTTGAGGCCATCCTGGGTAATGTAGCAAAACCTGCTTTAAAAAATACAGGGTTTTCTTTTATATATTAATATATAGATGTGTATATATCATATATATATATATATATATATATATCACATGTATATCTATCATATGTATGTATGTATCCTATATGTATACCTTGCATATACACATATACACCCACCACCTAAGATGCCTCTGGGGATTGCTCTGTGGATGTGAGGTGCTGTCTTTCTAAGGAGAGGCCAGTTTCCCTATCATATCTTACACTGAGCAGTGCCTTCCATGCACAGGTACTTTACCAAGGGCTTTGTATAGCTTACCCCTCACTCAATCCTTACAAACAGTCCTCTGAGAGATATAGACTTTCTCTCATTTAAAATGAGGAATCCAAGGCACAGATTAGTTCATTTATTTGCTCAGGATCATGTAACTCAGATGTACAGAGCCAGGATTCAAACCCTCTTACTCTGTAACCCATGCCTCACACTGCCTCCCTCAGTCACATAATACTGATGTGGAAAAAGGCAGTAAGAGCATTTACAAGAGTCCATAAGTGAAGTAAGTTGCATAGTGGTTCCCAAATCTGGCTGCACATCAGAATCATTTGGGAAGCTTATTTAAAAATAAATGTTTCCAAAGAATACCCTTAGAGAGTCTAAGAAAGTCAGAGGTGTGCATTGGGAATCATTTTCATAATTGCTCCCAGATGATTACAGTGGAGGCAATCAGCAGCCATGTGGAAACCACTGGATTAGATAGTAAATATAAGCAAAGTGCATTTGAGCAAGAGGGAACTATATTCTCTAAAAACCCTGTAGTCATGATATGTAGGTATTGGGGCTATAATATGAATATGAAAAACAGCCCCTGACATTGAAGGATATTTGGAGAGATAATTGTGTAAACAGGTGCAGAATGCACGGGTGGAGTGCTTTAGTAGAGTAGGAAAGAGAATCACACCAATATGGCACAGGAGAGAAAAGGGCTACCTCTGTTTGTGGATGTCAACTCAGGTTTCACAGAGAGGTAGCATTTACGGGGAACATTAAATTCTCTACAAACAAAAAAGAGAAATAATGGCATTCCAAACAGGAGAGGCTGTGCCATCAAAGGCTGTGAGGCAGGAAAATGGGCAGATATTTGGGCAGCAGCTGGGGTTGCAGTGTAGCTAGCCTTGTGTATTGTGGCAGAGTGAGACCTTATTGCAGGTAACCAGCAACCATTGGCATATTTGAGCAAGGCGGCACAGGATAAAGGCTGCCTTTTAAAACAATCACAGTGGCTAATATGTAAGGACGACTTAGAGTAGGCAACGTTGTAAGGAGGGTCACCAATGGGGAGGCTAAGCCATAGTTAAGGTGAAACAGGACAAGGCCTGAACTCTGAGGCAAGGTGCCCGAGTATGATGGGACGGGAAGGGAAAAAGTTGAAGCAAGACATTTGAGAGATCATCAGCAGGAAATAATGATAGATTGAATGAGGGTGGAGAGTTGCAAAAAAATGAGAGCTTCCAGCCAGGGTTGAGAATGGAATTTCTGGACTGATCCATGCTATGATAGTAGCCCAGGTTTCTGAGAGAAAATCTGTTGTTGCTTGAGATTCTCAGTCTAATCCTAGATTTTCTTTCTATTTGTTGGCAGAATTTATTTCATTTTAAATAGAAAATAAATTGTTTGAAAACAGATGAAAATATAAATGACTTTATTTTTGAAAGAATTATAATACATATAGAAGGAAGTATGTTTCTTTATTGTTGTATTCAGGTTAAACTGGGACTGGTTAAAGCCTTGAGCCTTCAATATTCATCCTTGGAAAACACATGGAGATCTTACAGTCCTTTAAAAAAATTCTAACGGACTAATATTGAAAGTCCAGGCTCCATTAGTCTCAGTGGTTAAACTTAAATCTCTTAACATGTAAGTCCTTCTGTAGTTGCTGTCCAGTAATAAAGTGGGTGATGGAATTTTTAAGAAAACATTTTATGGCTCTGCAATACATGAATTTTTCCACTGGGATTTATATAATGACTTTGGAGAAAACTAAAACAATGTATAAAATAAAACCCTGTGGAAGAAAAAATAATTATAAAGAATTCCCACCTGAAATGATGGAATGCCTACAGTTGTAGCATTCTGTATTTTGTTTCACTATCTATTTAATAATTAAAGGCCCTTTTAGTAGCCAGAAGTTCCACTTTAAAGCATTGTATTCTCGGGTGCTAAGAATTTGGTGGAGAGCAATAACTTTTTCTAAATGTGGCAAGAGAAACATTCAAAAGAGAGGCATCTTTGACCTAAGACTCACTCAAGTAAATCTCACCAAGGGCAGTTATTCTTGTTGTTAGGTAAAGTATCTCAAGGTAGGGACCACCTTGTGGACAGCTGGACCAACTCTCAAGAAGCCCTGAGATGTGCAACCTTTGGCACTGTGTTTTGAAACTCTACAGAGCTGGGTTTGGTTCCCTGCTACACCACTTGCTGGCTGCATGCTCTTCAGCAAGTAACTTAAACCTCCTGAGCTTCCTTTCCTCCTCTGTAAGGTAAGGGTAATGGAACTCGCTTCGTGGGAGTATGGCGAAAACTAACTATTAAATTAAATGAGGCAATATGTGCTCAAATTGCTCTGCAAATGGGAAGGAGTGTGTATTATAATTATTATAGTTTTAGAATTTTCTTAAATAAAACCAAACTGTGTTTCAGGTTTTTAAACCAGGCAGACATACATGTACAGCAAGTATTTTTTTCAAATAGATACCTCCCTGATTATCTCTTTTATAGCCATGTGTCCAGCAGCTAAGGATTTTAAGGCAGAGTATGCTACTTTAGGGAGTAACAAATTTGAGGAGGCTGTAAGGTTGCAAACCTACAAATCTGCTGAATTTCTGCAAATTCATTTTCTTTTGAATTTATATTCCAGCTTTATAGTACACAAAGCGGATAATATACGGCCATGGCTACTAGTGCTGGCCATTGTTTCTGCTGTGATGTTCCTCCTATGGAACACTGGCTGTGAAAACATGTGTTTCCATAGTGTGATTGTTCTAAATTTACCTTGTTGATAAAGGAAGCACTATAGAGACACAGCAAGCCAGTACTAGGAGTCCCAGAGATCAAAAGGAAAAAAAAGAGGGTGAGGTTGTGCTTTCTGCAGCATCTTCCTGAACTCTTGCTGGAGCACCAGCATTCCAGTAAGACGATTCAGCTTCAAGTAGATCTTGTCTCGGGTGGTTGAAATGTCAAGACCAAGATCTAACGTTCTGCCTCAAGTGGATTGCACCATAGCCATAAGCCTCTTGCATGTCCTCATGAGTATAAAGAATGTGCAGTTGAGTATGTGTATGAGTGTGACTGTGTGTGTGTCTAATGAAGACTGATACCTGGAGACACAGATTTTCCTCATATCTGCCACTAAGAAACCTTGCGGGAAATCACCTCCTGTTTTAATTTCATTTCTCTTGCCTAGCTGATAAAGAGTAGAATGAGATGTTCTCTTTAAGATTTCTTCCTGTAACATCTTATGATTTTCTGACTGACTGACTGATTCGGCAAACCTTGAACCTTATGGAATTGTGTTCTAAATGCAGTGTTGAAATGGCAATCTTTTGTCAACCTAGTTTCCATGTTCATGGGGCATATGTTGTTCCCTAAATCATTGTTAGATGGGAACATATCTGCCTGATTCTACAAGGTCTCCTATCCCTTAAAAGTAGAACCGATGACATTACTTGTCAGCAGATTTAATAGCAACAAGAGTGTATTCATTTGTGATGGATGAAAGCTTCCCAAAGTGGGTGAGCGAGAACAGAGTAAAAGGAAGGGGAGCTAACTCTTCTTTTGCATTCCACCATCTGTTAACCATCCTATTCTGATAACCTCTGAGAATATCTACAGAAGACTTTTAATCCCTCTCGATGAGAATCCTTCCAAGGAAGTGAGTTCCATCCAACTTTCAGGTAGCCAAGAAATCGTGAATTAATAGACAGTGAATACACACCATGCTGCAAAATAACACATGTAGCTATCCTATGTGACTGCTATGTAGGTTATATTTTAAACTTACAAAACTGAGGAAGTAAAGAGGTAGACATGAGATCACAATTTTTTCTTACCCATATTGGGCCACTAAAGCTTGAATTTTGAATTCTACGTTAGAAAATTTCCAATATGTATCTTGTGTTTCATCTCCTAAATTAAAATGTGATTCCTCCTTACTGATTTCTTGTGATTTTCAGCCAATCACTAAAGCTGATATCCTCCTCTATCTCCAGAGACTGATGATATGTTTAGGTTCTATTAATGTAGAGGATGCTAATGATCTCATATTCAAATAAGTCAAATAAACTATGCAACATTTTGAGCCAGGCATTGTAATGAGAGAAATACCTAAGTGGCATTTATTGATTTATGTACTAACTGTTGGCTAGGTATAGTCGGTGTGTAAGGCACTGCACTGGGGGATGCAAAACTGAGCAAATACTACTCTGCTCTTAAAGAATTTAAGCTGGCCAGGCGCGGCGGCTCACACCTGTAATCCCAGCACTTTGGGAAGCCGAGGCGGGTGGATCACGAGGTCAACAGATCAAGACCATCCTGGTCAACATGGTGAAACCCCGTCTCTACTAAAAATACAAAAAATTAGCTGGGGATGGTGGCGCGCGCCTGTAGTCCCAGCTACTCGGGTGGCTGAGGCAGGAGAATTGCCTGAACCCAGGAGGCGGAGGTTGCGGTGAACCGAGATCGCGCCGTTGCACTCCAGCCTGGGTAACAAAAAAAAAAAAAATAGAGTTTAAGCCACAATAGGGAAGTTAGCCTTGACAAAAATGATTGAAATACAAAGTAAAAGAAGCTGAGGGCATAAGAGAATTACAGTTGAAGCAGGAAAAGTTTCTAAGATGTTAGAAAAGGCTTTTTTTTTTGAAATTCAGTCTCACTCTGTTGCCCTGGATGGAGTGCAGTGGTGAGATCTTGGCTCACTGCAACCTCTGCCTCCCAGGTTCAAGCAATTCTCCTGCCTCAGCCTCCTAAGTAGCTGGGACTACAAGTGCATGTCACTAGACCCAGCTAATTTTTTGCATTTTTAGAGGAGACAGGGTTTCACCATGTTAGCCAGGATGGTTTCAATCTCCTGATCTTGTGACCCACTTGCCTTGGCCTCCCAAAGTGCTGGGATTAGAGGCAGTGCTGGGATAACAGGCGGTGCTAGGATTACAGGCATGAGCCACCATGCCCAGCTGAAAGGCTTTTTCTTTATCCTCTTTGTTGATGGTCCCCAAGACCACCCTCAGTTTCAGTGACTTGTTGGAACTCAGTACTTAGCATGTAGTCATACTCATGGCTACGATACAATGTAAGATCAGCAAAGGAAAACAGTGTTTGGGGCAAAGTCCAGTGGAAACTAACTGCAAGTTTCCAAGAGTCCTCTCTCCTATTGGAGTCAATACTGGATGAGCTGACTTCCTCCAGCAACAAGTTGGACACACAGGTGTGAAATGTTGCCTACCAGGGAAGTCTATCAGAGACTCAGCACTAGAAGATTTTTATTGGGGGCTAGTCATATAGGTGTTCTCTGCCTAGCACATACCAAAATTCCAGACTCCCAGAAGGAAAGCAGGTGTTCCACATAAATCAATTCATTTGTACAACAATTGAGGCAGTGAGACACTCATCATCAGTTCTGGGAATGGTGGGAACATGCTTGAAATCCAAATTTCCAGATGCCAAACACGGGCCAACCTAGTGAGCAGGCCTTCCGAAAGATAGTATGTTAACTGTTTTCTGTACACTATCAAAAAAATTATCATGGAAAGCAGTAATGGAAAAAAAAAGACCCCAGAATAGTTAATGTGACAGAGCTGTCCAAAATCAGGCTACTTGGAACACAGTCAAAGGGAGGCAGATTTCCATGTAGCCATTTCATTCATTAATTCGTTTGTGTGTCCAACAAGTATTCGCTCAGCACTGGAAAAAAGACTGAGCACCAGAATTGTTTCTTATTTATATAAATCTATCATGTGAGCCAACACCCTGGAATCGGAATGAGAGTCCACTTGGAAATTCCCACGTTTGTATTAGGTGACTGGTGCCAAGCCCTGGGCTGGGTGTTGGCAGTGTGAACAGGTCAGAGCAGATTCCGGCCCTCACAGGGCTCAGAGGTGGATATGGTTTACTTTCTCAGTCAACCCCCAGCCCCACACTCAATAAAGCTGAGCTCAGTGAGAAGGGGAAGAGAGTGGAAGAGCAGATGAAGGAGATTTGGGTTCCTCATCATGATCCCTTGAGGCAGCAGTGCCTTAACAGCCCAGAGAACTCTAGGCTGGTAAAGAGACTCTAAGAAAACAGCTCTGGACACCAGCAACACGCTGTACTGTCCCCAGAACACCAGACCAGCTTTTCTAGGTCACAGAGTTGAAGGCCCTGGATTCAAGAGCCTGAGGTTAAAGCAGCTGAAACAAACACCAGGCCCATAGCTGGTGAAATGAAAGCCCTCTCACTCCAGTTCAAGTAACTAGCTAGAGACAGCACAGAGGTGTCCAGCACCCTACCTGGACAGCCTGCTAGGGGCCAGCACTTCTTCCAAGTAGGCCTCCATCACGAGGCTGGGGGCCTGCTCCTTGCGGCAGCTCCTCTCACTGGACTAGAGAAGTATTTCTCGACCATTCGATTATTGGGATTATTGCCAAATTCCTCACAGCATTTCCTGTGAGCATCTGACAGCATCTCTTGCATATCAGATACTCCTGTAGATCTTGTCACTGACTCTTTCGCTAGCAGGCATTTCTGAGAAAGGAGTTACCATGGTATTTTAAACTCAAGAAATTGACCAGATTCTACCTCCTCACAACCACTGTGCGGCTGTGGTCAGCGATTTAACCTTTCTAAGTCCACATCTTCTCATGAGACACAAGGATGGCAGCACTTCCCAGGGCTGTGGCCAGGTTCAATGTCAGTTTGCATCTGTATCACCTGGATGGCCCCAACAGGTAGTAGGCAAACTCAGTAATGGAGAGTTCATGTCCTTTTTCCCTACAGGAGCTTGCCTTGGATGTCAGAGGACATTGAGGAATGTTCCCATAGCTTTAGAACCAAGAGCTGTAGGAGCCCCCCAACCTCTTCCCCTTCTTTTTCTTCTGCCTCTAATATCTTCTACCATCAAGTTACGGAAAGAATCTGGAGAGAACAGCTGCTTCTGTTGTTTCATGCTCCACACCCAGAGCTCACCAAATACATTAGAGCATCTGAGGTCAAGCGTCACCCATATCCCTTTCCCCCACTTGCTCTTTCTTACGTTTTTTTTTTTTGTTGTTTTTTTTTTTTTTTTGCTGTCTTTGTTTTTGATAACAAAGGACAAAGAAAAAGTCAGTGGACTAGGAAACAATGAAATTAAGACATGGTCTTCTTTTCATAATATGTGTTCTTTTCTTTAAAACTTTAGAAATCTCTTTTGCATCTAACTCCTGTTCTCCCTCCTTTGATCTCCCTGGAGGGTGCCCCTCACTTGATTCTATCCCTCAGTTTTTACAGCGGGGACTTGGAAAAGTATCTGGAGTCTCAGTAAAGTCCCCACTGTATAAATTGAGGGATAGGAATACACGAGGATTGTTTCTCTGCTAGTTGGTCTGGACATCTGAATCTGGCTCTTGGAATAGGCATCTTTTATGATATCCTCTCTGAACTGAAACTACAATGATAACCATGGTGGTGGAGAGGGGGTAGCAAACCGATGGTGAAAGCTTGGTATGACAGCATTACAGGGCATAGTTCTTCTCTCTTTCCTAGACTGAAGGCAGAATTATGGAACTGTCTTACAACTGTAAGACCACCGGAGCTGATTTCTGCCATACTTGTTGCCAACACCACTAACGATTCCAGGATCAGGGATGCTCATGAAGGGTGCCATCTTAGTTAATTTTCCTTGGCGCTTTTTTTTTTTTTTTTTTTTGAGACAGAGACTCGCTTTGTTGCCCAGGCTGGAGTGCAGTGGCATGATCTTGGCTCACTGCAGCCTCCATCTCCCAGGTTCAAGCAATTTTTCTGCCTCAACCTCCCAAGTAGCTAGGATTACAGGCACCTGCCACCATGCCTGGCTAATTTTTGTATTTTTAGTAGAGATGAGGTTTCACCATGTTTGCCAGGCTGGTCTCGAACTCCTGACCTCAGGTGATCTGCCCGCCTTGACACAATCTTACTCTGTCACACAGGCCGGAGAGCAGTGGCCTCATCTCAGCTCACTGAACCTGCATCCTGGGCTCAGGTGATTCTGCCACCTCAGCCTCCTGAATAGCTGGGACTATAGGCATGCACCACCACACCTGGCTAATTTTTGTATTTTTAGTAGAGATGGAGTTTTGCTATATTGCCCAGGCTGCTTTTGAACTCCTGGACTCCAGCAATCCGCCCACCTTGGCTTCCCAGAGTGCTGGGATTACAGGTGTGACACCACGCCCTATCACAGTGTTGTTGGGGAGGGTTAGGGAAAGCAAGTACTATGTCTGGAAAACCAAACTGGTAATGTTTGTGAGGGTATGTGCATATTTATCTTGGTTATAATTTTAAAAATCAAATAACAAAATGGTGCGAATTGCTTCGGGTTCAACCTAACCTCTGAAGTAACAGGTATATTTTTATGTGGGTATTTTCTTTCTTCCCCCACCATTCGAAGAGTGAATGACTGTTCTCAAAGATAGCCAGGAACATAGTCAAAAGAAGAGTATGACTCAAAGGGAAGAGAGGATTGAGAACTGGGAATTATGAGTTGTGTTTAGTCTAACTATTGATTTAACCTCTGAGCAAGTTACTTAACCTCTTGTACTCAGGCATTCTTCCCCACCTCTTGTATAATAATTCTTGACTAACAGATGTTTTAGCAATAACATAAAAAAATTGGCAAGTTGATTGACTAATTCTAATTGACTGGCTCTCTCCACAAGCACAGCTCAGAACCATCAGACTTTAAAAGCAATGACATGACAATACGAAGAGCTGATGCTGGCATTTTCCCACTTTCTCCATAAAATCTGCTTATTTGTAGTACATGATGCTTCTCCCTCAAAAAACCACGAGCATCAGGAATGATTTTCTATGCTTTGTTATGACGTGTCCCTTCTTTATCAGATTCCTGTAAGGTAAACAATAACAGTGCATACTCAGTGAGTACCTTCTGCAGGTGAAGTACCCCTCTGAAAGTTCACATTTAACAGTCTATTCCAGTCTCAGAACAACTTAGGAAGTGGGTGCAGCTGAGAAAGCTGAGGCAGAGCTAAACCTATCTCCTGCCACAGTTCCACATCTGGTGAGAGGCAGATTTATAACATAGAAGTCCAAGAATCTATGCGTGTATCTATCACAGCGTCCTGCCTCCTTAAAAAGGAGAGTGGCCTTTGACAAGCAACTGCAACAGGGTCACATCACAAAATCACCTTCTTAGCAAGTGACCTAGGCCACATGTATGTGCTATAGTGCCAAAGACTGATAAAAACTTCCAAACTTTAGAATGCGACAGGGAGAGAGTTCAAATCCTAGAGAGTTCAAGTCAGTTTTTACCCTGATCTTTCTGAGCATTTGTTTTCTAGTCTGTCACACTGGGGGAGTAATGCTTACTTTTGGTGTGGTTTGGAAGATAAACTAATGTACGTGAAGCACTAGCCTGGGTTTGGAATCCAGTAGGGACTCAGTCAATATTGGATGCAGTCTCTCGATGGCAGTTTCTTTCCATTGCTAACTGGGCAGCATTGAACCTGGACAAAGTGGAATTGTTTGGAGTTAAACAAGCTTGTCATCAGAGGGCTTAACCACCATCTACTCTCTGCTGCCATCTAGGAAAGCAAAGCTGGAGCCAGAGGACACACTCATTATTTTAAGACTCTGGATTGGGACATTCCCCTTAAGGGATATGCTCAGAGGAAGCTTGCGGAGCCTCTGGAGCAAGTTTCCTTCTCCTTCATTGAGCAATGACACATGCGCTCTGCTCAATTGGCTCTAATTGAAGCATCTGAAAAAGTGGGTTTGAGGCTTCTCTCCATCCTGAGTATATCTTCCTTTCCCACAGTCAGTAACTTCCACTTCACTCTATTTTTTATGGCAGTTGGGGGTAAGGGCTATGGAGCAGGACAATGTTGCTTAGCAGCAAATATCAGAGCTGCCGTGTGCTTTTGTGTTATTTTAAAGCCTGGTTTTTTGTCACTCTGTCTGATGGAATCATACTGGCATCCTCCCTTGTCAGAACCCCATGGGTCAAGTGTAGGCGTGTGCATGCTTTATAGATGGGTCCCCGTTCCTGGCTGGTGCCTGCTCAAGATGATGGTTGCTGCTGGTTTTGTTTAACAGACACTTCATGCTGCAAATTCTCAAGTGCAAATCACCTTTTGTTTCTTTTATCCCTGGCAATAATGAAGGGCTGAACTGGAGCTTAAATAATTCTTTCAATGAATACGTTAAACAGACTCTTTCATTATAGATGTTAGAGGAATGAAAATAATTTGCACAAAGCCACATTTCCTTCACAAAGTTTTAAAAGAAGTGAGGGAACTGCCATTGAGGGAACAATTAATTTTGTTTCTGTAGGAAAACGGGGAGGGGGAAGATGAAATATGTTTTAAGACTTTCAAAAAGATTTCTGGTGGGAACATTTAGCAACTGAGTAAAACGTTCACTCAGAAAAGACAGTGCTATTTGGATCTGTGTTTTTGTGGCAGTTTCTTATCTTCAGAGCAGATGAAGAATGGAATTCTCTCCTGATTTTGAGAGTTAAAACTTATTACAAAGATAAGTAATTTTGAAAATGATATGATGTTTCTAGTAAGGCTATGGAATACTGGAATACACTTTGCATGTCAAAATAGTGTATACATATTTTTTTCTTTCTTTCTTTTTTTTGAGATGGAGCATCCCTCTGTCACCCAGACTGGAGTGCAATGGCATGATCTCATCTCATTGCAACCTCTGCCTCTGGGTTCAAGCGATTCTCCTGCCTCAGCTTCCTGAGTAGCTGGGATTACAGGTTCCCATGACCACACCCGGCTAATTTTTGTAATTTTAGTAGAGACAGGGTTTTGCCGTGTTGGCCAGGCTGGTCTCAAACTGCTGACCTCAGGTGATCTTCACTCCTCGGATCTCCAAAGTGCTGGGATTGCAGGTGTGAGCCACTGCATCCGGCCATAATAGTGTATATCTCTTTGTGGCTAAATTACACATATGCAAAATTGGCTATTTGAACGTTCCTCCTATTTCAGTGTCCCTTTCATTCTTCCTACTATTTTCTTACTCCTCAGGTCGTCCCCATTATTTACTTTGTTTTTTGGTTGAATTAAAACAAATTTTTGCAAAGATATGAGCTTTTTAGAAGCAGAGAATTTTAAACCTTTATCCTAAATGAGATAATTAAGACTTGCACACAGTGCAAGCAGTGAATGGCACAGCAGTGCCAAGTCACCTAGCTCAGAGGGGTCCATGTACTCCAATAGCTTTCATTGAGGTGAGTACTCTTGTCAAGATACCTGGCTGAGGATGGCACTCTGTTTCCAAACAGTGGGACTATGATGGAGTTATAGCAAAATGAATTCTGTCTCAGCATGATACAGGTATTTTCCTTCAGATCTTTGAAGATGTCAGGTCAGCAGACTGCTTCATAAAGAAGCTAATGCATAGGTAATAGAAGTGTCCAAGTGGAGGTTGTGGGAGCTGCTGTGAGAACTGAAGTGAGGAGATGGCCTCATTCTAGTTAAGGGCCTACAGTAATGATGCCAATGTTATTTAGATGTAACCTGATCATTCTGACAACTACAGAGGTGAAGCAACTCAGTGGCATTTGTATGTTAAAAGTGGCCTGTTGAAGACAGAAAACTTTAAAAGCCCAAAGAAAGAGATGATTAAGTTGTATTAGTAACGAAAGAGTTGAGCCTTTTTGAAAATACTCCACAGCTTTTAAATATTGTGCACAATTACCGTGACCATTTGTTTTCAGTCCTTTGAGGACCATGCAGGAGCTTATTTGGTAACTATTTGACAGGTTCTACATCTGCTGAGCCTCAGTTTCTTGCTAAGTGACTCACAATAATAACTCCTAGTGCTTTACAAACTTGAGGGAATTTTAATCACCATGTTAGTTTTGTTAATCCATTAATAACTGCATATAACCTACAATGATCCTTTCATTCTACCAATTTTAAAATTGCATGATTATGATGCTAGAACAATTGGATATGCAACAAATATACATATACAACAAAATGAGCCCAGATGCAGACTTTATATCTTTCATAAACATTAACTCAAAAGTGGATTATAGACCTAAGTGTAAAATGCAAAACTATAAAACGGTTTCACTACCATATATGAGAAAATCTGTGTCATCTTGAGTTTGATGATGACTTTTTAGATATTAATATAACACCAAAAGCATGATCCATGAAAATTTATAAGCCAAACATTATCTAAATAAAAAACTTCTACTCTGTGAAAGACACGGTTACAGGAACAAAAAGACAAGCCCATAGATTGGGAGAAAATGTTCACAAACTAAATACCTCATAAATGACTTGTATTTAAGATATACAAAGAGCTCCTAAAACTCAACAATAAGGAAAAAAACAGGCAAAAACTTGAATAGACACTGCATCGAAGAGAATATACAGGTGGCAAATAAGCATATGTACAGATAATCAACATAATATATCATTAGGGAAATGCAAATCAAAACCAAGGAGATACTACTACACACCTATTAGAATAACTAAAATCTAAAAACTAGTCAATACCAATTGCTGAGGAGGATGCAAAGCAACACACATTCTCATTCATTGCTAGTAAGAATAGAGAATATAGCAACCTTGGAACAATGTTTGGCAGTTTCTTACAAAGCTCAACATAGTCTTACCATATGATCCAGCAGTCACATTTTTAGTTATTTACTCAATTTGAAAATTTACGTCCACCCAAAAACCTGCAGCCTGATATTTATGGCAGCCTTATTTACAGTCATCAAAAACTGCAAACAACCAAAATATCCTTCAACAGGTGAATGAAATACTATTCAGCAATAAAGAGGTATGAGCTATCAAGCCATGCAAAGACATTGATGAATCTTAAATACATATTGCTAAGAGAAAGAAGCTAACCTGAAAAAGCTACACATATATTATTCTGATTTTATGACATTTCGGAAAAGGCAAAACTAGACGTAGATCTATGGCTGCTTTTTTGAGGGAGGGAACAGGGTTGAATGGGTAAAACAGGAATTTTTAAAGTGGTGAAATTATTATGTATAATATGGTAATGGAAGATAACATTACACTAAACAACACCTTTTTGTTAGCTTATTTTTGAGCACATGCTATCTGCAAGGCATGTGCTCAAACAATATTTGTCGAACATGTGGTCTTCAGTGAATGTGGTAGTGTGCCCTTATAAAGAACACACAGGATTCAAGGGTTTGGAGATTTTCATTTTTATACTCTCTATATACTTCTGTATTATTGAAAAAATGTACACGAATGCATTCAGATATTGTGCATGTTAAAGCATGTGTAGATTTTTATGGTGATTTCATTTGCAATGCTTTATATATGGTATTTAATATCACCATATTTATGCATTGCAAAGGAAATTCATTCGGTCCCACATTTCTAAGTGGCTAACACTTTTCTATTTCTCTTTCTCCTTTTATGTTCAATCTCTTTGAGGGCATGGATTTTACCTTTGAATTACTTACAGGTTTTAGCATAGTTGTTTAAATATATGTAGGTGCTCAAGAGTGTTTATTTAATACAATAGTATTCCCTAATTTCTAAGAAAACACAGTCCTGTATTCTAATTCTAGTTCTACCATTGGTCAGCATACATAACCTCTGAAACTTAGTTTGACCAACTATAAAATATAAACAATAATACTAGATTCATCTTGTTGATTTGTGGGAATTTGATTCTAGCTGTAGAAAATCTAGACTAATTTTTGATATGTTAGGAATGTAATAAATGGTTTTAAAGAAAGTGATGGCTATGGATGGATAGAAATAGTATAATATTTTAGTTAATCAGGAAAAAAAGGTGGCTTAGAAACCAGAATAAGAAAGATGTTGGTGGGTGGTTTGGGGATGAGGTGGGAATGGCTCACCACTCAGCACTGATTGGACATACTCTTGTTTTCCATCAGCCCATTCATTGCTTGGTACCGAGTTGCAGCCAGTCTATTAGCATTATTGCAGAATGGGTATAATTTGGGGGTATTCCCTCTTCCTAGCTGCTCTTAACACCAGTGAGGCTACTCAAGAAGCAGATGTGCTTGATGTCTTATAAGTCTCATTTTCACTCCCATCAACTAAGCAGAATAGGACTTTCCATAGAGCCTTGCACACATAATGGAGTTTCAATTGCTCTTTGTTGGCTGACCCATTCTTTTGTTTCAAAAGACCAAAGCAACAGTAGAAATTGTTGTCTAGAGACTGTTCCATTCCATGGATTGAGCTTCAGGGATCCACGTAAGTAGGCATGAAAATGAAGATAGGTGGTTTACAGTTCTCAGAGCACATGTCATATTTTGTAAGAACAGCGTATTCCACTATTCTCTACAGTTGCACAGCATGAAGCTTTTATCTCCATATTGCAGATACCACCTTCTCTTTGGCATTTTAGGAGGTTGTTACCTGCCATTGTCTCTTCTACTAGACTGTAAGATCATGGAAGCAAGAGACCATATTTATTTTTGTGTTTAATACCTCCAGCACCTGGCATAGCTCTTAAAATGGAGTAGCAGCTACATGAATATTTGTTGGAATAACATAAGGTAATGAAAGACCAAAAGCTGCTCCATCAATGTAAAGAAGATTTTAAAACCCTGGAAACATAGTAATGTTTTCACAACAGAAAACCTGACAAACTTTTAGCTTAAAAAATAGAGTTTTGGAAGAGAAGGGAGTGGGCTTTTTGGAACTGAAGGGGGAAAAGCTCACATTTTTTCATGTCTACATAGTATAAACAAACGGAACATCCTATTTTCAGTTTGAGTTTGAAAAAGAATGTTTATTTAACATTCAGTCACCTACACTTCAGTGACAGCCAAAAGAAAAAGTGGATGATTAACAGAGTAGAGGAATGTATTTGGTAACTATAAAACAGAAATGTCTCTTAAATTCAAGACCAGATACTAAAGTCAAGTCAAATGGGAATCTGTAAAAATATAATTAAAATTTGCAACCTCTGTGAAGAGTGAGTAAAATGTTGGAAGCACCCATGAATTCTAGGAAGGACAGGAATGAGCAAATTATAAAGTTCTGTGGACTCTTACCTATAATGCATAAATAAATTTTTATTTTATTTTTCCACTTCTCCCAGGATATTGATAACAGTTGATGATTAGGTTCCAGGCAATGAAGATATAAAAATTAATAAGTAGGACCTTAAAATGATTCATTAGCTAATCCTTCATTATTATCCATTTTGTAATGGGTGACACATTTAACACATTTGGTAATATACTCAGGGGCACATTTAAATAAAAAGAGTTTGGTGAAGCAATTTGAAAAACATGTAAATATTTTTATTAGTGTTAAATTTGCCTAAATTCCAGTTGATTAGATATAAGATAGGATCTAACTCTATATGTAATACATGTTTACATTTTAGACCTTTTCCTCATTTATTCCCACTTTAGTGTTTTTATTTTAACCACTAAAAGGAAAAATCTTCTAGACTTATCTCATTGAAATTTTGTTTTCTTACTATTTGCCAGCAGGTTCTCCAATAGAAAGTGTTTATGGAGCACTGGGAATTTTTAAGTGGCTTATGCTGTAGAGGAATATATTGAGTATTGGTTCCCCAATCTTTGGAGGCTAGCTCCTCTGGGCCAGGATACTCTGCTAGGGCCAGGAACTGGAAGATGAAGAACCAGACCCTTCTTAATGAGCTCATTATCTGACAAGGGGTCACACTTGCCAAGACAGTGTTGAGTAGGCATTAACCAACAGACGTTTTTAGGTGGGCTTGCAAGTCAGTTGGAACTGAAAATGTAAAGCCATAGAGGAGCAGATGATCCTGGTGGTTCAGAAGGCCACAAGTCATCTGGTGTTGCTAGAGCATTAACAGCAAAGAAGGAAAAATGGTTGGAGAAGAGTCTGCAGGGATAAATGGAAACCCAACAGAATAGGCTTTAGAGGCCTTTGAAGGAGGTTAAGATTACAATCTGGATAATTGTACTAAAATACAATTTAATACCACTTGCTACTAAGGTGGTTTCTGGAGCCCAGCATTACATCACCAGGAAGTGCTTTAGAACTGCATCATCTCAGGCCCCAACCCAGACCTCCTCAGTGAGAGTTTTGATATTGTAATGACATTCCTCATTGACTCATGGGTACATCAAAATCTGAGAAACACTGCATGTAGAAATGAAGAGTTACTGATGCATGTCATGCCAGAGAGACATGATTGGCATTTTTTTTTTAGAAAGCTCACTCAAGCAACGATGTGTTGGATTGAAGAAAGTACAAGAGAAAGACTACGAGGAAGAGTGCTGTGGTGGTACAGGAGAGGACTTACCAAACCTGCAGATGGAACAGTCAAGTAGAAAAGACATTCAGGAGGCAGCAGGATTAGGATATAGCAATTAATGTAGAGGGAAAAGAAAAGACAGATTGTAGGCAGACTTACAGGTTTCTGGCTTGGATTACCTGGGAGGATGTGGTAACAATATAGATAGAGTTTGTAGAAGCAAGAACACATTTGAAAGGGCTAGACAAGAAATAAATTCAATTTGAATTATTCAGTTAGAGGTGCCTGGGAGATGTTTGTTTAATGATGCTTAATAGGCAATTGGGTGTATGTCTGGAGTTTGAGATAAAGATAAGTATAATTGAAAGTTGTCATTTTATCAGTGCCATCTATGTCCATGGTTGTGAAAAAGATTTCCAGGAATAACTGGTAGAGTAAGATACAAGTTATATAGGTATGGAGCACCAGAGAACAAAAGCCTTTAAAGGATGGGCAGAGGAATACCAAAATATCAAACTGTGGGAAAAATGGAAGACAGTCTGAAGAGTGGGGTGTCATGGAAAGGAAAGAAGACAGTTTCAGGCAGAAGGGATGGCCTACTCAGTCACAATTCATGCATGTAAAATGAAGACTGGAAAATGCCTATTAGATTTTGTACCTAGGAAGATATTGATAATTTTATCCAGGGAAATTTTAGTTGGATGGTGACATCAAAAGTCAGAGCTACTGTTTGCTGAGTTTGTGGAGTCATTAGTTATAGTGAAGACTTATTTCTAGAAAAGTGGCTGTGAAAGGAAAACCTTTGACTACTAGAACAGGGACACAGTGTGGAGAAGAGTCTCTCTCTCTCTCTCTCTCTCTCTCTCTCTCTCCTTCTCTCTCTCTCTCTCTGTGTGTGTGTGTGTGTGTGTGTGTGTGTGTGTATGTGTGTGTGTGTGTATGTGTCTATGTATCTGTCTGGAATACAAAGATAAGAAGAGATGAGCATGGGGAAAAGAATCTATGGGAGGGAAAGAGTGACAATATAGAGGAGGGGGAAGAGTAATAAATAATGGAATGAGATCCCTTTGGGGACAGCAGTGAATAGAATTCAGAATGAAGATAGAAGAGATTAGCCTTAATCAGCAGAAAAGACATGTTAACCTGTGAGAGACTGAAGAAAGCATGGTGCAGGGGCATGTAAGTTTGGGAAGGCAGTAATTTTAGGGTATTCAAATCTAAAGGACTTATTTTTTTTTCTGTGAAATAGGAAATAATCACATGTGCATAGAAGAAAAGGGGACTAGTAGAAATGGGATCCCCAGTGGAGAATGAAGAAAAAAGCTAACCAGGAAGTGCAGTGGGTGTGAGCAACATTTAAAACCATTCAACTCAGATTCTTGATTCTGGAAAATGTATTATGGTAGCTTCTGTGTTACCTAGTCCATCTATTTAATGAATACACTGATCCAAATTTGTTTGAATTATCCATCATCTGTGACCTTAATGCATGGTCTAAGAGGCTATTATTCAGATGCCTAAAAACTAGACAGTGCTCTGAAGATGCTAGAGCAAACAAAACCCTTTACACAACTGTAATGTGAGGGGAGTAAATATCACCACCAATTGCTGAGCATCTGTATCTGTTAATGAGGATGTGTGAAGTGACAGTGGAAATACTAGCGATAATTTTAGCTAATGAATCCATCATTTCTCAGAGCTTGAAGACTTAGAATTCGTCTAAATTTTTTTCTTCAGCTCCTGTGTGAATGCCTCTGGTGCCAAGGTTTTCATTACCTACTAAGTTGTCAACTCCATGTTCAATATATTACATTTGATTATTTGAAACTATTTTTTTTTCAAGATAAGGGGCTGAATTCCACTTCAATGAAAATAGATGTCCCAAATTTGTTTTCATTCAATTCAACAAATATGGTACACATCCTAAGTTTACAATACTTGTTCTTGGCCTTGCAGCATGATCAGTGGGTTAGGGCCCTCGGCCTTGGTGTATTTATGGCCAAGGAAGAAAGGTAAGATGAGTTCCAAAATGGCCACAAGAGTGATGAAAACACTTACCATCAGATAAATAATAATAGGCTGTGCTTTTTTGTTTAAAAATGAGGTGCCCGGAGACATATCTCAATAAATTATGGCATACATCCCCTATATCCCCTTGCCAGTCTTGTTTACACTAGAATGTCCACATGTTTTTTCAGCCAAGTGAGTCAGTCAAGATGGATGTAGTAATTACTTTGAGTGGACATGCTCTGCTAGCTCATACTGTAAAAAAAAAAAAAAAAAAAAAAAAAAAATCCCTGGTATTAATAATACTACCAAACTTTGTATAGCATTTTATAGTTTACAGATCACTTCATATTTATCACCACTATTCTGTAATATAAGTATTATTGTTCTTCCTCATTTACACATGAAGGACCTAAGATTCAGTTTCAGTAATTTACTGAAAGCACACAGCAAGGAAGTGCTGAGCCAAGGCTTCCACCCAGGTCCTGCAACTCCAGATCTCACTATAAGAGCAGGACCTCTGTGGATTCTGTGAGGGGAGATTATGGGTGCTTGGAGGATGCATAGAAGCAACAGCCTTTAAGGATTGAGGGGATTTTCATACAAGGAGATGGGGATTCCAGGCACAGGGCACTGCAAAATTCAAGATATGGATGCAGGAAGTACAGAACATGCCATATAAGAGCAATGGTTCCATGCATGGGTTTGGGAATCATCTGCCTAAAAGAGATGGCTGACTCACTGAGAGCTTAAAAGAATTGCAGGGCAAGAAACAACAGAGAGAAGAAAAGGTGCCGGTTGACAGAGCCATGGGATCATTTATGGTTAGTTTGTTGGGTTGGAAGCCCAGGAGGAGCTGCCCAATGAGAAACCGAAGAAATGGCCAGTGAGTGAGGATCATTCTCAGTTACTATAGAAAACAAGGGGGAGAAATTTTCAAGAAGGAGAATATGATCATAAAAGGGTGATGATTGAGGGCCGGTAGGTAGAAGATGAGCCTTGGTGAGCTTGGAGAGAGCGGAGTAGTGATGTCTGAAGTCAGAATGTAAAGAGCAAGAATGCAAAAAAGAAATCAAGGTAGTGGGCAGGACAGAGGCAAGTAAATCAACACTGTCTTAGAAGTACATGAAGAAGACAGCTCTCACATACCCTCACTTCTCCCCTTCCTAGGCAGAATGCCCTTGATTAATCCCAGGGATTGTCAAATGCTTTCCAGATAATCACGATCATGTTTTCTTTCTTTGGAAATTGTTGGTTTGTCTGCTGTTCTTAAAGTTTGGCATCTAGAAATTAGCTCTCTCCCAGGGTTTATGATCTCTTAAGCATGGAGTAGAAAAAAAAAAGCTGTCATATATTTTGTTTCCTACATGGTACTTTTAATAGCAGCTCTCATTTATATTAGCCACATTTCACTGTTGATTCATTGGGCTTGCAACCAGCTATGATCCACGTCATTCACATCCTTTACTTGCCAACTCTTTGAAGAGACAACCCAAACAGGGGATAGGGACACTGGAGCCATGGAGTGGAGAGGACATGACTGGTGTCAAGAAATCTACATTTTAGACTGTACTCTTAGCCTTATTAGATATATGCTCTGGGGAAAGTCAGTGTACTTCTCTGTGGGCTTCAGAAGGAGCCAGATTAGATGATTTCTAAGCCTCTAACTCTAAAATTTATAAAATCAATGACTGATTTTTTAAAAGCCTGCATTAATTTACTACTCATATATTTATAGAACTCAATTCTGTGCCAGGCACTGCTAAGCTTCCAAAATAGAGTGGTGAGTATGATAGCAGTAGTTCTAATCCATGGAGCTTAAAGCCTCATGATCACATTTTGAGGCTGAAAGGTACTTGGTTAAATGCAGGAAAGAAGGGGTGAGGCCTGAAGACCCTGACAGTGCCCTGAACTCATTTCTTCCAAAGGGTGTGTGAAAAGGCAGTGACTTTGACGACTTTTAAAATGCAGAATGAAGAATAAAGTCATTACATTTAGAATTACATGAAAAAGTAATCACTTGATGTCATTCCTCAGCTACCAAAACATGTATAGAATAACATGGTAAGCAAGAGAATAGTAAAGTATGATACTAAAACTTTTCCTGCCACCTAGTACTTACAAAAAGCCATAGGCATTTATATTGAGGAAGGAGATGTGAAAATGACACCATCCATTAAGATGGAAACATCATTACGTGGCTTTAATGTTATCTACCCTAAAGGCAGAAGTAGTGAAGCCTACAGGGAAATGCTGGCAGCAGGCAATTTTGAGATTTATAGAATTCGACACAAAATCAGAGGGCCTGCTGAGAGATAGTTATTCTTTCTCAGTGTCAGCTGAAGATCAGCACCTATCATGATCTTAAAACCCCATTTTTTAAACAAATATGGATATCCTAGAAAGAAAAGCACTCCCACTTTTGTGCTTCTGAAAGCAAACATGGGCTATGAAGATGCATTTTTTTCTTTCTCTCTTCAACATATGTTACCATGGCATTCTGTTGACCTATCGTTATGTAATAAACCAACCCAAACTTAGTGGCTTAAAACAATATCATCATCATGTCCCGTAATTTATGGAGTGACTGAGTTCAACTGAATGATTCCTCTGATCCGTGTGGCATCCGCTGGGGCTGCACTCTTTGGAGAGCTTAGTTGCAATAGAATGTTCGGGATGATTCAGTGACATATCTGGTGGTTCTGTAGGCATAGCTAGAGGCTGGGTTCAGCTGGGGCACTGGAACATCTGAGTCTCTCTGAATAGTTTTAGGGCTTTTCCTATTCCACCTAGCCTCTCTGCTTGGCTGCTTCATGAATACACATATGTGCCTGTGTGGTGCTTTCCTGTCCATACAAATATCATGCTTCCTTAACAGGAACAACATATTATTAATATAAACAAATGACAATAATACATAAATATATTCAACATTCCGATTCTCTTTCCCCAAGGAATACATGAGCTGGATTTCAAAAATAACTCGGGAGTTGAGAGACAAAAAAAAAGAAAATGTTTCTGAAGAACTAGCTGCCATTTATGTGAAGTACATCAAGAATGACAGAAATGGGTGGGAAGAAAAGTGTGGACATTGAAGAATGCTTGCTATGCATTAAGTAGGAACCTCCCCCTTTCTCGGGCATTTTCTGGAGATACTGAGTAAATACTTGAAATTCTTTAAGTTACATATACAATTTAAATATTGATATACATTTCTCCTGATTTTGTGTATTTACATTTTTCAGAGACTAGGCCATGGCATGTATGGCGGGGGTACTGTGGGGGTGGTGATGGAGGTGGTGAACCACAGATATCAGAATTACACTACTTAAAATGTTAAAGCACTGTCTGGAGATTTGTGCCTTGAACATCTTGTTTTTGAAGGAGAAATAAATCTGTATGGGTCCAAATTATTTTCTTATATTTTTGTCCTCTGGCATACACATGCTGCTGAGACTTCTAGCCAGTAATAGAAACTTCTGGGTTTATGAAACAATATCAGTTAGTTTGCCCATGCAATGATTTAACTTACTACTCTGACTTTATCTGTTTGAAATTAAAGTCATTGAACTAACTGGATATAGTGAGGATCTGAAATTCATCTGCATTTTAGTTAGGATGAAGAGGAATGCTAGAATGGTAGTGAACTTGGGGCCAGTCTGGGTGAGGATGATGGAGACAAAGTCAAAGCTGTCTGTCATCCAGTAGTTCTGATCATTATTTCAAAACACTGTAGAGAAAGCTTGTCTGACCTGCAGCCCATGGCCTCATGTGGTCCAGGACAGCTTTGAATGTGGCCCAACACAAATTTGCAAACTTTCGTAAAATATTATGAGCTATTTTGTGATTTTTAAAATATCATCAGCTATCATTAGTGTTAATGTATTTTATGTACACTGCAAGACAGGTCTTCTTCCAGTGTGGCCCAAGGAAGCCAAAAGATTGGATTCCCCTGCTGTAGAGCGTTAACTGAGATGTCAGTGCAGAGAGAGAAGAGAGGAGCCCTAACATAGTTCCCACCATTTGCTTGGTAGCATGGAGACTGGGCAGCCTGTTTTGATACAGATAGGGATGGCAAATTGAAAGCGTTAGGTCTAGTCCAATAGTACTTGGGTCAAAAGAAGGGATGCTATGAGTTTAGGTCCTTCCAGAATCTTGTCCTGACAAGATAGAATTAGGAATACAAGAAATGTATTGGGAAAAAAGGGTGGGGCGGGGCAGAGGATGCCAGAAGAGCTATCAGACTGCAATGCATCAGATAGAATGCATCCCTGTCTTCTGTGAAGGAAAGAGGGAAGACAGAAGGGTTGGGGAGGAAGAGACTCAGACTGCAGCCTAGTGCTAAGATAGTTTCAGCCAGACTGTGGAGTCCTTGAGCAGAAGTCACCCTCAGAGAGCTCTACCTCTCTCAAGAATGAAGCTGCTGTAGCATCTCTGCTGTGCTCACTGTGCTGTGCTCAGTCATTGGAACAACCCTCAGAAAGCACGGCCTCGGAAAGCGTGGCCTTGGTGCAAACAGTGAGGTGGGTTCAGAATACAGCATCTAGGGCCATCTGTTGGTTAAGATAACAGACTCCTCTGTGGCAGGAGATCTGGGTGGTTCATCTTTATGGCCACGAAAGGAGCCAATGTAAACTAAGCAGGGGTGAAGAAAGAAGCTCCTTTGCCAATTTATCTTCAACTTGATTTAAAGTATGGGTGGTATCCTGACTTCAACTCCTAAGCAACGCACTTTAGATAAGCCTAGATAATGATGTTGATCAGTATAAACATCTGCCAAGTGTACAATCCAAAAAGGTTGATTTCTATCCCTGAATGTGTATGTAGACATTTTTATGTTCTTCGTTCATTTTTTCATCCTAACATTCTCCTCCAGTTAACTGTTCAACTCTCTCTTTTAATTCTTGGCATTGAATGAGCATTTTCATGTAAGATTTAAAGCACACACATAAACACCCACCCACCCACACACACACGTACACACTTTGCAGACCATGTCTATTTTGCCTTGTCATTAGAAGATGTGACAAAAATGTGCATGTCCACCAAGGAGTGTAGTACAGAAGAGTCTAACATTTACGTTTTGTGTGTTCTTTCATTATCTACGTGTAGAAATGAATCGTAGCTGTTATCAGCAATACTTTCTGAAGCAGAGTGTATTTAGAACTCTTTGGAAACAGAATCCTCTTTCTCTCTAGAAAACAATGGGGTATAATATGTTTTTAAATGTTTGGGGACAAGAAAGAAGAGGATAATTGGCTATATGTTTTAGGAAAGGTGCTGCCTTTCTTATTTGGCTGTTTTATTATCTTATAGATGTCAAGGAAGATGGCTCAAAACCCATGTTTTCTCTACCCTACATGTAGAAAGGTGATGTCTCCTTCATTTGAAAAAGCAGAGCTTGGTGAAGATGGTTGCTAATGTTTTCTTAGCACTTTCATTTCAGTGTCTGTGTTCATAACAAGTTAGAGAAATACCATAGCTTGTCTATAGATCAATCCCACATTATACATGGTGCATACCCTCTGACAGAATTCCTTTTGCTACTTTTTCTTTACACATTGCTTTGTGAGAATAAACCTCTTTACAGAACTGTGGGATAAATGTTTGATAGTTATATTAATAATTTTTAAATTTTGTTTTATTTTTAGACTCCTGTCTTGTCAAGGTGTAGATATCTATCACTTTAATGATAAAGTAGGTATGTCTTTAAACATAAGTCTGTTCCTCCCATAAAGGATATTTTGCTAGGGCAATGGAGTTTCTTTTCATTGACATTCTGGGACAGATCTTTAAATTCAGCTACATCTGGTCACCTTGCCTCAAACCATATTATAGCTGTTTCCCTAAATCAGACCTGAACTAAGCAGGAACATCTGTACCGAGAATTATGGGGCCCAGATGAACATTCTGGACCAGCATGTTCCATCTCATTTCTTTCAGCTCTAACCTTTTAGCAATTATCTTTACAATCCTTAGAAATGGTAATTAAAGTTGGTAGAAGAACAAACAGAATACTGAAATGTTTTTAAACTCCAAACACCAGGTATATAAATGTCAATGGGTTAAATATGGTTATAAGAATGCTTTTATTAGGCACCCCCACGATCTTCTTGGGGATCATATTTAGCCTTGCCTTCAGGGAGTATAACACTGCTAATCAGCTTGCAGGGTTGGCAGCCATTAGCTGTGAACACCTGAAGCTACTTCAAGAATCTTTTTCTTCCCTTGCCACAAGCCTGATAGGGTGGTATGTATGGATAAGGTATATTGTCATTGCAGAATCTCTGTCTAAAAGCATTTAGTCACCCACCAACACAACAACCAAAAATACTTACAGAGAGAAACAGATGGTTTTCTAAGTGGACCCTTTGAACATTGAAAGCAGTTTATTCAGTGACACTGCCCTCCTGCTTGCTGTATAAATGGCCAGTTCCTTGTAGAGCTGGCCATAGGTTTCGGTGAGTTTGAGTGCATGCAGACAGGAGTTGTTGATTCTAACATATGATAAGCTGATTGAGCCTCTTCGGATTGGTAAATATGAGTTTAGAGATATTATAAATATCATTATTTTGATGTATATTCTTATAAACCTCGGGAGTATATCTCCTCTTGCCTTATAATGAGGAAATTTCTTTAGCAGAGGTATATGCTTATGATTTTTTCTTATCCTTTACAAATGAATTACTTTTCAGTCATTTCCCTATCTTGCTACATTCACATATTGCAACCAGGAATGAAGTTTTTGGATTAATAGAAAGAGGCCCATTGAGGGTAGACTTGAATCCCACCCCTACCTTGACATTTAAGCTCATTAGAATAGTCCTTCCAGAAGCAAGCTGTCAAATTATTAATTCCCTTTCTAAAACAGGGACCCTTGTTTATCACAAGTGGAATGTACTGAAATCTGGTAAACTCAATTTGTTACCAAATGGCAGACCACATGGTATCTTTTAATAAAGTTGAAGAGATCATTTTTTTTTAATTTAGAATCTATTTATAAAATTGAGGTACAGTTTCATTTGGGATTATGCCTATTCCTGGCTATCAATATTTTATTCCTTTGTCTGGATGTCCTTCCCACCGGAAGTTACTTACACTTTCACACTGGGAGCAGATTTTCCTTCCTTCTTTTGATCTCTGTGTCATTGTAGTTTTCATGATTAGGTAATAATGATATGAGTGGCAGGATTAGATTTGGGCTCTTTGGATCATCTAAGTTAGCATTTCCTCCTAATACTTAGCAGTGATCCTCAAAACTGGAGCAAGATGGTTTTGCCTCCAAGAAATGTTTCTATTCAGTTATTTATCCTATAAACATTTATGTGTTCTAGTTGTGCCAAACAAGAGCTCAAAACCCTGACATCAAATATTTCAGTATCCACTGGCATTTAAATATAGGTGTACATTCAAATAACAACATGGCCAGTTACTTACATTGTTTATATTACTCTTCCAGAATGTATAGCTTTACTATCTTAATTCTCAGTAAACTGTGAATCAGAGTATAGACATAACATATTTTACCGAGTCTTTTTGGTAGGAAAAAAATTTTAACGTTGTAGTTTTCAGCACTACATTTCCTAAGTAATGTTGAAACTTAAGTCCTGCCCATGGGACATGAGCTTGGCTAAGATTCCGTTTTCACAGAGAAACTAAATGAAGGAAGAAGAGCAATAAACTGATCATTTGAGGGCATGTTTGTATGTTTAAACTTCAGATATTTCTACAGCTCTTTCTGCTAGCCTGGAAGTAAATGGCTGCCTCTCCCAGAGTTGTAGGAACATTATAGCTGCATGGAATTTCTAGTCATAATCAGCTCCCATCATAAACATTACAATTTTTATAGCAATTATGGCTCTTCTTTAATGATGGCAGGGGTTCCAAAAGATGAACCAGTTACTCTGGATTTTAACTTTCCAAATTTCAGTCACGGCTCATCGAGTAAACTTGTTAGAAGCAGGAAAATCTGAGGGGAAATTTTTATCTCTTACACCAAACATGTTAATTGTGAGCCGATGAGTGAGAATACTAATCAGTATTCTCTAGAGCCACTGAAAGTCAGGCTAGTCAAGAGAATTGTTGGTGCCAGGTTATGAACAAAGTGAGTGTGAAGTAGAAAATGAAATGTATATTGCAGACATAGTTTGAGTTTCTGACTGCACATCACCAAGCCAAATGCAAAAGACTCTTGTTATTCAGTGACTGTTGTTTTTATTTTTAAACTAACTTTATCTCATTTTCTCCTTAATGAAGTAGAGAAAGAAAGTTATTTGATGACTCCCTAATTTCCTATGTTTACCTATGACCCTCTCAAACACCTCTAGATGGTTGATCAATCAGTCCCATTGGAGAGAATTTATTCTTCAACAGCAGACTGCTTTCATGACTTCCTGGATCTAACACAATTCTATTCTCGAAGCTTTTGTTTCTGTATTCCTGGGTTGGTTCTCTCAGTGCTTTGGTGTGCCAACAATCAGAAAGAGGGGTCACTGAAGCAGGAAGTTAGACTGCAGTAAAGAGAAGCAATCTTTGTCACAGGACACAAATGCTAGGCAGTCTTCATAGGTCCTGGAGAACTATCCTTAGTAGTCTGGGAATCCCATAGGACAAGAAGGTGTTCCTTACCCTATTCCTGTGGGTAAATAAAGAGGGTTATATCCAAAAGAGATTTAAGTTTTTAAGAGATACTCTCTGTCCTCTAATCCCAACATAGCCATTGGCCATACACATAATTTCTCCACTTCTCATGCTTCTGTTTTCCCTCTGTAAAACTAACACCACTGAACCATAAGATGCAATGGTATGCCAGTTTTAATACATTTTTATCATATAATAAGTACCTTAAAACTGCAAGGTGGTTTTTTACATATCAGATGTGAAGTAACCATATTTTCCCATCCCCAAATTAGGAATCCTGGTCTGAGCATGGGAAATACAATTTTCTTTTTCTTTATTTAAATTATTTTAAGTAAAGGATAGCTCTGCTGCCCAAGCCAGAGTGTAGTAGCGGCACAGTCATGGCTCACTATAGCCTCTGTCTGCCAGGCTCAAGCAATCCACCCACCTCATCCTCCCAAGAAGCTAGGGCCACCTGCGAACACCACCATCTGGCTAATTAATTTTTTTTTTTTTTTTTTTTTTTTTGTAGAGATAGGATCTAACTATTTGCCCAGGCTGGTCTGGAATTCCTGAGCTCTAGCAATCCTCCTGCCTCAGCCTCTCAAAGTGCTGGGATTATAGGTGTGAACTGCCATGCGTGGCCAGGATTACAGGATTAAATAGAATTTTAAGTTTAATTCAGAATTTTTGCCTTGATATTACATTAAAGTATTGGATGAATTGGACATCTTGATGTGTATTATAAGACTCATAAAATGTGAGCATTTCTTGGGAAATATAAGCAGGCAGACATTCTTTCTTAAACAAATAAACGGTTACAATTGAAAATTAAAGTATAAACCAAATGGACAAAATGTTTGCTGTTTATCCTTCATTGTTGTATTAGTGAGTATTCAGTCTTCATATCTGACATCTCATTGCCTCTTTTGGTGAATATTTGAGTCATTTTGGTCTATTTATTTAATTGGCTTAACAAAAGAAATATTTTGTAGACACAAAAGTTTTCACAAAGAAAATGCATCTTAGTTCATTAGTCTTCTTTTCAGATTTTAGCTTTTAAGAATTGGCATCAAGTGACAAAAGGTGATCACCATTTTGAATAACAGAATTCAAAATAGCCTTGGATTTTTGAAGAAATGATTTATAAAATAGGGGATTCAGTAGGGATCAACATACATTAGTCCTTTCAAAAACACCAAAGTTGGAACACATCAATTCTGGATTATTGTACACTCAGTTCTTGATCTTTCTTAAAAAGAGAATTGCATAAGTGTAGTCACTTCTTACCTAGGACTTGAAGTGGCCATAAATGACAAGCACATGAATTTTGAATGCATCCAGCAAAATTCATGTGAATTTTGCTGAGTCGCCATGAATAACTAGTACCTGAATTTTGAATGCACCCAGCAAGAAGTGGGGAAGGCTTCTGAGCAGGGGAATTACATATGTTCAATACAGGCTTTAGGGTATATTTAACTGCGGACTGAAGGAATGATTGACCTTGACAAGGAAAGAACTAAGAGAAAATTAATATTAAACATAACAGGAATAATTTAGGTTAGCTAGCAGGCTACATTTCCATGAATCCGTTTTTGTAATTTATACCTCTACTTACTTAGTATTTGTTAGTTCTTATGAAAGTCAATGTAGAAGAAAAACAACCTCATTGTGCCCTGCCTTTCAATGATTGTAATAAGTTTTCCTTTGCTGCCATAACAAATTACCACACATTTAAAGGCTTAAAACAACACAGAAGTATTATCTTAAAATTTCTGTAGGTCAGGAGTCTGGCAAGGTATGGTTGGATTATCTGGTCAGTGTACTGCTGGGTTAAAAATCAAGATTTGGCTGAAGTTAATAGTTCTCCTCTAGGACTAGGGTCCCCTTTTAAGCTTCCTTCTCATGCTTCCTATGTGCCCCTGCCCTTCCCATCTTCAAGCCAGCAGTGGCAAGTCAAGTCCTTGTCACACTTTGAATCTCTTTGAGTTTTCCCGCTGCTACATCACTGACTTCCTCTTCTCCCTCAGCCTGGAGAAAGTTTTGTTTTTACATACTCATGTGATTACATTGGACCTACCTGGATAATTCAGGTTACTAACCCTAATTAGTAGTCTTAATTACATCTGCAAAATCCTTTTGGCCATTTAAAGCAAGTATGTGTGACACCAGGGTGTATAGGTGCTGGGGACCAAGATTCTTTTTACCACCATCATATTGACCATACTGTGTAACAACAGAATTTTAAGTTTAATTAAGACCTTTTGTCTTGGTATCATATAAAAGTATTTGATAGATTAAGCCTCTTGATGAGATGCCATCATATATGTTATGGAAGAGTATACCCCTTTCCAAAAGACATAGGGTTTAAAATAACTAATTTATTATGCATTATTTTAAAGAAGGTGTAAATTAATATAAATATCCACATATTTATTGCTGATATTATCAATACCATAAAAAGGTATCAAAGTGTATGAGTTAAAAAGACAATGCGATAGATATGCCGTTCATTATATATATTATAAATATGATTAAAGAACTTCATGTGCTAGCTAGAACCTTAGATTTTTACTTGTTCCTTGGGCAGAATGTGCTTTTCATAATAATAGTGACTGTTATTTACTGAGCTTACTATATAAAAGGCACCACACTAAGCATTTTACATGTTATTTCCTATTTTCTCAACAAGACGACACTGTCATGATTCCCGTTGTTCGGTGAGTAAACCGAGGCATAGAGAGGTAGAAGGAGGCCTGGGTAAATTATTTAACAATTTGCCTCTCACCAGATGAGGCTTGAGTAGCTCAGTAGCCAAAGGATACAATGAAAGATAAGGGTTTTAGAGTTAGACCTGTAGTTGAATGCTGATTTCAACACTTACTGACTTGACAAATTCCTGAAACCCTTTGTGCCTTTAGTTCCTAATTTGTAAAGTGTGGCTGATAACAGACACCTCTTGGGGCTGTCACAAGATAACCTGTGTAAAGAATCTGGAATGTGTGATAAACTCTAGATGAAAGTTCTCCAATACCTCCTTCCGGAGCAGCTAATGTACATCTGGTTCTAAAGCACTTCAGTAGCCCAGGAAGTCAGTTCTGGGTTCAGTCCAGGCTTTTCTTATCTGCTAAATATTTAACAGGACATTGGGTACCTATGTAGGTGCTGTTATCTATTAGACTAAGGATAGATCCCTGTGGATGCAAGACCCATATGCAGTTCAGATACATGGAGAGCCCACTGAGATGAGTCTAGGAGCCTGACCATATTGGACCTGGCCACAGAGATAACCTATCATCACTGGATTTTGAGATTGTACACCCGTCAGTTAGGAGGCATCAACTTAGCAGGGGAGGTTCCTGGCATCCATTTTAAGAGCCATGTGCCAGAATGTTCTAGTGGTTCTTGCATTAATATGTATTTGCGTGCATTGTTTTTGCACTCAAAACAATTGCTCTAATCAGACTTGAAGTGAATCCAAGAGCTTTCTGCAACTAATCACACAGCGCCCCCTCCCTCCAGGCTCTGTCTGAAGGCTTAATTCAGCTACCTTATCTCTCTAGGTATGCGGAGACCAAAGCCAAGGGGCTGTTTTCCTGCGGGAATTTACATTGATTCGAAGAGAGAGCCTCCATGAAGATTTCCTGTCTGACCTCTTGAGTAGTCACAAAACTGAAGACTCGGTACAGTGTCTCTTCTTCTACTTATTCAAAGAAATACTGAGGTTCAATGGCTGATTCTGACGTGTGGTGGTGGTTTTTAGCAATCTGAACAGGTTCGGATGGTATTTTTTCCTGTCTGCGAGAGGAGGGGGAGGCAACGTGGTAGGGCAGTGGGCAAACTGTATGGGGCAACTTTCTGACTTTTCCTGGGTCTGGCAAGTTTTAAACATTTCACTCGAATGTTAAAGTTTGTCTGGGGCAGCATGTGGAGGATTCACTTTAAAATAACTGATGTTTTGCCAACAAGTCCAAACATAAAATGGCAATAATTTAAGTGAGTGAAGAAAAAAGGAGATTTATATGTAAAGCCCAGATCGTTTTATGGGTCAGTGGAAATTCCACCATCTTCCAATCCTGGTTTTTTTTGGATATTTTTACTTCAAAATGTTAGTGATACTTGTTTTATGAAAGTTTGTTTCTCTGGTGGTGGCTTTAGGGGGAAAAAGTCTAGAAAATGAGCTCTCAAGTGAAAACAATAGTATAGTTGACTGGAGATGTCAAGATACAGGTCTTTCTCTGCTTGCAAATCAAACTGTGATTTGTAATTCGGATTTCTTCATGAGAATTGGATAGACACCTTGGGAAAGTTCTAAAAGTGGTTCTGTATAGTGATGACCTTGTGCTCAGAAGTATTCATATTGGAATTAGAGGATGCCGTGTGTACAAGCAAGTGGGCTTCTTGTCCAGCCATAAAATGGTAGGATCGCAGAAAATAATGCCTTAGAGTACCCCCAAAGCAAACATACAAGTGACTTTATTTCTACCTTCTGTACCCTACCTCCTGACTGCCCTCTCTCCAGAGGATATTTTGCATCTGTGTCACATGCTTCTCTTCTAGACACTGCGTCTCTTCATTGTCATTCACAGGCTACTTCTTATTGTTTTTGTCATTTACCTCTTTTTTTGTGATGAGCGTTCACATCTTTCTCAAAGCATATGCCCCAGTGTGAGCAGGAACGGTGGTGGAGGCTTCCAATGATACTATAATACATTTTCATATGGTTCATATATTGGGTCTATTTTTTCTTCGTAAGCCTGAATATGCAGAGCCTACCTTTTACACTTTTCTTGTTTGTTTACAGCTTTCTTTGTGATCTATTGTGGACCTAACAATTGTCACCTAAGCTTTATTTTTCCTTCTTATGAACAATATCTTGCAATTATATTTTAGTTTTGTCCCACTTGCTGTTATATGAAATCTGAAATACGTTGGCTCATACTGAGTTTGGTTTCTGCAAAGTCCTGGCAAGTGTTGCTATGCAGATACTACATGAAAACTTCATAAACAAGTCTAATTATTATATCATTTCCATCACAAAAGAAATTGAATAATATGAACTAATTATGGACATAATGGGATTGTCATAGTAGTTCCACTGAAACCAATTTTTGTCACTTGATAAGCACTGAAGGATGTCGCAAACATTATTATCACCTAGGATTGATTTTCATTAAAATGAAACTGTACATGCTGTTTAATTTCCTCAAAGGCACTGAGGTCATAGTAATCGAGTGGGTGGAGGTATTTTACCTGAAAGAGGAATTACTTACCAAAACAAGTAGTCACTTCACAAAGCTGGAGTTGTACAAGAAAAACAGAGGGGAAAAAAGAAAAGTTTGAAGCTTCTCAACTACCAGAAGCTACTTCAGCCTCCCAATAAGTGCTTGAAATTCTAACAATTTCTGCGGAAAGTGTGTCTCCATATATGAGAACTTCATTTGGCCCACCGATAGAAAACTTGGAAAGTGTAACTTTATTTCCTAAATCGACATTAGAAGATGAATCACCATAATCTCTGTGTTTATCTAGGGGAAGAGTTCAAACATGAGTTGCTACTCGTATTAGTAACCAGAAAGGTGGAATTTCCTTTCATACCCCTTATTTATGAGCTTCTGTCTCATTGGGAGGAGGCTCTTCAGCAGAATGGGAGAATCAACAAGAAACCTTCCTGGTATAGGTCTCAAGAATCACTTGATGAAAGCAAGTGAGAGAGGAAAAATGGTTGAGCAGCGTACTCTGTTTGCACAAACCTATCTGATTTTAAGTAAGTCTTACCGAGTATCCCAAAGACATTTATGCACACGTTTTACCTTCCCTATCAGATTAGCAGCTCTGCTCCTTGAAGATAGGATCTCTGTTGATTCTCAGGTCTCTAGGATTTAGCCTAGCACTTGCTTGTGATAAATGCTCAGTTGTGTTAAGGGTTTATCACAAATGAATAGAGGATAATCATGGTGAGAAAACTCACCATGCCTATCCTCTATTGCCTTAGCATTTTGTATTGAAATATATTGAACATTTTATATTGAAATATAAAATGCTAAGTGGTGTTAGCATTTTATATTGAAAACACTGTGAGACTTCCATCACAGAATATGCATGAAAAGGGCTTTATAAATGTGAACATTTTCCTAAATGCAAAGCATTCTTGCTAAAATGGTATGAATGACTGCAGTTTTTAATGAGGTGATAAAAAAATATTTGGGATTATCTGTCATGATGTCTCTTCAAGCCAGTATATAGGTTTATCATAAGTAATGTAAATTCAGGGATGTTTGCCAAATGGAAATTGATAGTTTTGGAAGTAACAAACATATCCCAAACACATAGAGCATTTTGGACAGAAGTAGCATTAACTGTAGGAAACACCACATCTCACTCCACGTGAAACTACTGCTGTTCTCTTCTAAGGGCTTTTCACTTTTCTTCTCTCATACCCTTTCTTTACTAAAAATTTTTCCAGAAAAATTTTCTTTCAAAACTACAAATAATTTTTGAAAACCAGAACAGCTTGCCTTATTTGTGGTACTCTTTGACCTAAAAACAATTTATTTTGACCAAAATAAGTGGTCACTTTTGACCTTTCAGTGACACTTTCTCAGCCCCTTCTCAATGAGGGCCTATTGGTGTGAATTAACTTTTGCGTTACATTAGAAAAAGTTGCTAGCTAGCTTCCTCTCAGAGGGCTAATTTCACTCTCTGCACTTTGAGAGGCTATTTAAGTGAGCTATTTATCTAGAAGCCGCAACGGGCAGCTAAACTTCCAATCATTGGCTGAAACTCTGCATGTATATGATTTGCATTGTTTGCAGAGAAGAAATAGATATTTGTTCAAGGCTGTAATTCATTATTGAAATAGTCCAGGAACAGATCATATTGACTTTGATTGTGAGCTGGATACAAACACAGGATAATAACAAAATTCATGAAAAAATGAGGTTTTCTTCAGTATGTAATTAGTGCACACTTCATTTGCCTGTAGCTTTGTGGTAAACAATGTGGTTATTTCAGCTGCTGTTGTACTTTGGTATAGAAGAGAAGTTATTTAAATATTTATGTCAATTGAGGGGACGACAGTTCCTTTGAGTGGCTGGTAAAATAGACGTGTCTTTTGTGGAATGGAGTTGAGCTTTCCTGGGGACATCTTCAGAAATGCCTATCTTTAATCACAGTGTGTAAAGAGTTTGTTTTTTAGGCAAGTCATTAATTTGCTGAAGCTCAACTGAAATTTAAAAATGCAGTTTACTAAAAACGAACCTGCTTTCAAGTGAAGTATAATTTCACTGTTGCTTAGCTGCAAGGTGAGTAACTGGCAGGGGCAGTATTATTTCTATGAACCGAAAAATTCATTCAATCAATATATACATACTCAAGTAAAATGGAATATAACTATTTCCATGTATTTTTGAGGTGCTCACCAAACTCCTCCCCACCCCTGTCAATGGAAAGGAAACATTAGAAGATTAGTGCTAGCACCTGAAGATAATTTAATTTGCTTAATTATATTCTAAACTGGCTACTATTTTAGAATATTTAGTGGACATAAATATGAGGAAAGTAGCAATGTGCCAGGAGCATTTGAGTTACTGAAGAATGACTCACTTCATTAGCATCTTCCCACCTGAATTCATTCAGCACATACCTGACAGAATGTTCCAGAACAAATGTGATTGAACGGCTTCCTCCATAATTGTTTGTAGAATAAAGAGAAGAATCAACTAACTTTTGATTGCAGAGGCACACATTCTCTAAATTGAGTATAACTTCATAATGCCTTTTTGATTAGTGACAATCGTATTTTTTCTTAACTAGCTTTATGCAAAGGAGAAGAGTGCAATGATTTTAGAAGGTTCAGATGTTTTAAAAAGGCAAGTCATTCCAATTTAATCTTTGGTTTTTTGGAGTGCTCATTACTGTAATTTCAGTTGGCTACCACAGTTCCATCTTGGGCAAATACATTGAGATAAGAAGACTAAATTTGGTTACAGCACGTTTGCTACTTTGAGTCATATATTAGAAAAAAATCAGAATACCCTACTTAGTTTATAAAATCTGTTGTCCTGTGGGGTTTTTAAATATTATTATTCACCTGTATTTTGCAAGACTTACCTAATGTATTATGTCTCTACCTGTAATGAACTATATACATAAAAAGCCCTTTAAGTTTCACACATAAATACTTTGTATAACTTCACATTTTCTGATTTTACTTTGTGTCCTAAACTAACACTCTAAATCATTTCTACATTTTTATGGAAAGAAAAAAGGAAGCTTGGGAAGGCCGGATATGCACCAAGCACTTTACTAAGGGATTTATATGTGTTTCTCAGAACAACCTTGCAGGAGCTTGGTCAGGGTGGTGGGAGAAATGATAGAGAACACACAAACCTTGGAAGGCCAGAAGGTTTTGCAAAAGCCTAGGGAGAGAGTTATGGCTGAGCAGCCTAATCCTCTTACCTTGAGCTAATAGCAAAGAGCAGATAGCAAGGGAATGTAGAGGAGTTTATCTAAATAGCTTGTTGTCCTAAGACTGACCTTTAACCATCCTCTGGCAGAACTGTTCTCTACTCTGGTTGGCAATGTTAATTACCCACTACTGGTGTTTACTTGACGCCTTTGTCATTAAATCTGTATTAAATAAATGTGGAGGCTTTCAGCTGATTGGGGCAGCAGTGTGGGACAGTAGACGGTGCCAAAGCAGTGCTAGCACCCTGGCCACGTTCTCTCGGGCGAAAACCCGAGCCAGTGCAAATTTTTATCTCTCACTGGGCAAAAGTCTGCCAGCCAGACCCTATCCAACCTGTGGTAGGGCAATAAACACCTCCATTTTACAACATAGAGCTATTTAATGAAAAAATTGAATAAATATATTGGAAATATGAATACATTGGAAATATATTTCTGTTGGGGAAGATCATTTTAGAAAGATATCAATCACAATATTGACAAAACTATAAAAACTGAAGTCTGCTTGAAAGAGACTTCAAAATACTTTTGTACCTCTTTCAAAGAGGTACAAAATAGAGTATTAATGAATATCTCAAAGATACATAGATTAAGACCACATTATTTACCTGTGTACACATGAAGCCTGTGGAACCAATAATTAATTTCATCTCAGAAAGGCAAAACAGTTTTAAGTAAGAAAAAGAGAAAAGAAGAAAGAGGGAAAAAATGCCTGGATTGTTTTAAATAGCAACCCATTGCCATTTTTATTTTATTTTATTCTATTTTAAATTATACTTTAAGTTCTAGGGTACATGTGCAGATTGTGCAAGATTGTTACATAGGTATACACATGCCATGGTTATTTGGTGCATCCATCCCCACATCATCTACATTAGGTATTTCTCCTAATGTTATCCCTCCCCAATCCCCCACCCACCCCCTGCTATTCCTCCTCTTGTTCCTCCACCCCCCAGCAGGCCTTGGTGTGTGATGTTCCCCTCCCTGTGTCCGTGTGTTCTTATTGTTCAATACCCACTTATGAGTGAGATGATGCGGTGTTTGGTTTTCTGTTCTTGTGTCAGTTTGCTGACAATGATGGTTTCCAGATTCATCCATGTCCCTGCAAAGGACATGAATTCATCCTTTTTATGGCTGCATAGTATTCCATGGTATATATGTGCCACATTTCTTTATCCAGTCTATCATTGATGGGCATTTGGGTTGGTTCCAAGTCTTTGCTATTGTGAACAGTGCCACAATGAACATACATGTGCATGTGTCTTTATAATACAATTATTTATAATCCTTTGGATATATAACCAGTAATGGAATTGCTGGGTCAAATGGTATTTCTATTTCTAAATCCTTGAGGAATAGCCACATTTTCTTCCACAATGGTTGAACTAATTACACTCCCACCAACAGTGTAAAAGTGTTCCTATTTCTCCACATCCTTTCTAGCATCTGTTGTCTCCAGATTTTTTAATGATCGCCATTCTAACTGGTGTGAGATGGTAATCCAATGTGGTTTTGATTTGCATTTCTCTAACGACCAGTGATGATTAGCATTTTTTCATATGATTGTTGGCTGCATAAATGTCTAGGCAATACCATTCAGGACATAGGCATAGGCAAGGACTTCAAGACTAAATACCAAAAGCAATGGCAACAGAAGCCGAAATAGACATGTGGGATCTAATTAAGCTTAAGGGCTTCTGCACAGCAAAAGAAACTATCATTAGAATGAACTGGCAACCAACAGAATGGAAAAAAAATTGTTACAATCTACCCATCTGAAAAAGGGCTACTATCTAGAATCTACAAAGACCTTAAATTTACAAGAAAAAGACAACCCCATCAAAGAGTTGGCAAAAGATATGAATTGTTTCCTTTTTTATTGTTTGAAATAGTAAACTACTGGTTAGCAGGCTGCTCTCAGAAAGGCCAGCCCATGCTCTGCCCTGGAGAGACTGGATGAGTCACCTATGGATTCTCTAGGAGGACTGGATCTCTAACTGTGGTGGATACATGATAGGTTTTCTCTCTACTGTGAGCAGTCAGGTTTCTATGTTAGTGTCTCCATTTCATTATACCAGGAATACATCAACAACCTTATCAAAATTTCTCAGGATAAAATTATAAATCTTTACTGAAGGATTACAGGAACTAATAAATGGAGAGCTATATGATACTTATGAATGGGAAGTCTTAATGTCAGGAGGATGACAATTTCCCCACAAATTAATCCACATATCTAATATAATCAGAATGATTTTGAAGAAGAAAAGGATGAGTGTTGCTCTATTTGTTACAAAGCTATAGGAATATAAGCAGTGTGGTATTAGAATGTAGATAGACAAATAGAACAGCATAGATAAGTAAAGAACCTATAAATAGACACAGATAAAAAAGAACTTGCTATATAACAGATGTGGCGTTAGAAATAATTGGTAAAGGATATAATAAATAGTTACATAAAAACAAATTTCAGATGGATTAAAAGTCTAAATATGAAAAGCATGACCTTAAAACTTAAAAATGAACATGTATAATAATTTTCTTAACTAAGACATAAAAAGCACAACCTATAAAAGAAAATATTGATACTTTATATTAACATTTTAATTCCATAGAAATTTAACATGCCTAAAAATTCCATAAACAAGGGAAAAGGACAAGACACAAGCTGGAAGATATTCTTTGCAATGTACGTAACTGGCCAAAAAATAATATATGTAATATATAAAGAACTCCTGGAGATCGTTTTTAAAAAGATGAGCAGCCCAGTAAAAAAAAAAAAAATGAATCATGAGAAGGAGACACAGATAGCTAATACAGATGAAAGAGGTGCTCAGCCTTACTCATCATAAGGGATTTGTAAATTAAAATAACAGAAATAGCATTTCATATTCATCAGATGGGTAAAAAATTGGAAGAACTGACAAAGGCAATTGTTAGTGAGAAAGTAGGGTTCTGAGAAGCACTGCTCTACTGCTGGTGGGAGCATAAATTGGCATAACCACTTTAAAGAGAAACTTTGGCAATGTCTGTAAAGTTGAATAAATTTATATCCTAAATCCCAGCAATTTCACTTTAGAAATCTACCTTAGAGAAGCACTTACACTTATGTTCGATTAAGTATTGAATGTTATAGCCTAAAAATGAAAGAAAATAATAAATATCCATCAGAAGGTAAATAGGAAACTAATGTGTGGCTTATGTATACAATAAAACACTATAGAAATAATAAATAATATAATATAGAAATCTAGTGACACGTTTTTTTTCTATTAGGCTATTCATCTTTTTAAAAATGATCTCTAGGCATTCTTTATGTATTACATATTTTTTTGCCAGTTATGTATATTGCAAAGAATGTCTTCCAGCTTGTGTCTTGTCCTTTTACCTTGCTTATAGAATTTTTAGGCATATTAAATTTCTATAGCATTAAAATCTTAATAATTGAAGATTTATGTATATTAAAATATATTTCAAAAATGAAATAATCAGGGGGAAGAGATACTATTTTACAATATGGTATTATTTGTTCTCATTTTAATGTTACATAAATCTTTATTAGATTTTATTTAGAGAAAATACTTATAAAGACAGAGGTGGGAAAAATATACTTCCAGTTTGGGTTGTTTGCTGCCCTCTGTTCAGTGGAGGAGGACAGAAAATTGGTTTGAGATGGTATGCATAGTATATTTTAGCCCGATGTATAATATTTTACTGATTTTTTAAAAAAGATAATGCAAAATGTTTCTATATGTTTTAATGGCTAGTGGTTACACACATTTGCTTCATTATTTCAGTGTATTTTAATGACTGAAAAATTTTACAATGCTCGTATAATAAAAGCTTAGGATGATACCTGGCAAATAGCACGAGATAAATGCTGTTTTTATGAGCAGTGGTTGAACTGGAAAGTCACTGAAACATAAAGTGGCAAAGGTTGATGCTCAAGATTTAACATATTTTTGCCTCACAATATAATTAAGGAATAGTCGAAAGTATGATAGGAGGCCACATGATGTTGTGTTCTGCTATCAGTTCATGAACTGTGCTGCTAGTAAATAATGTCAGGATGATGAATCTCAGTACTGAAGGAGAGGGGCTATTTTTTTACACTTGACCTTTGGAATTAAAGGACACCATTATCCTTTAAGGGAAAAAAATTTTTTTTCTTTATTGAGTTGTAATTTCCTTACAGCTTACACAGCCCCTATCTTTTATTTATGAGATGTCCACCATTTGCTAAGATTCTACCATTTATTCCAAACAACAAATAGATACCAAGATTAATTATCTAAAAGGCATTTGAAGCAATAAAATGTGAAGCATTGAAAGCCCCAACACTAACGCAGACAGATTTTTAGGATCAAACAACCTCTCAAATGTAGAGTAAAACTTGGTTTAAAAAATGTTAATGTTAGTTAAAAATACATAAATAACATGTGTGAATTTTATGACTCTTTTGGGGTCGTTTTCATGTTTCACATTGTGAGGCCCTTCCCAAAGAGAACTTTGTCAATAATGATGAAATTTCAGTATTACAGAAATTCTTGCCAGGCATAAACTCCAACTATTTTTTCTTTAGGTTAGTATTCAAATTCCTGAGATAGTCACCCCTTAGAGTTAACATTAAGCAAGCTAGAACACTCTGAAATGAATGTCCTATATCTTTAGTTATAAATGTAAGGAGGTGAATATTTGCTGCTTAATTTTGGAGCTGTCTTAATAAGCATAAGACTTAAATTACACCTCAGAAAATCACTTGAGGCACTAAAGAATAACATTGCTTCCTTATACTATATGTCCTTAATATAAAGAGAAAATTCACCTTATGGAAAGACAAGTATCTTCCAAGGAGTTCCTTAGTTGTTTATATGATAATACTGGAGCCATCGCGTTGAGTTTCAATGCCTATCCTAAATAGGCCATTTATGACTTAGTCATGCGTGGAGGCGCCATCCATCAGCAGTTGAAGGCACCTGAAAATGAGTGTTTGGGGATTCTTCTTCTAGTGGTTGAACAAGGCCATTTGGCATCAGAGGTCTGCGCAGAGGGATGCAGAGTGGAACTGGAGTGGTCAGACAGCCTACTGGAAGCATATGACCAAAAGCCAGGTATCTGTCACCTGAAATTAAGAAAACATGAGAGGATACTTCAGGTTTTGAACAGTGGCAAAATGTCCTTTTGATGCAGCACACCATCTGCTAGATTTTTAAGTTTTTCTAATATGGATAGACATGATTTTAAAAAAAATTTTAGAGCTATTGTTATTTCAGAGCAGTTAGAAATTTTTATCTTTGAAATAGGATTGTAATTGGGTTGATCAATTGAAGTAAAACACTAACATGACATTATTTACTAGGATAATATTGAATGGATGCAATTTCTAACTGTTCATTTTAAAATTTTGTATCCTGTTTTCCCTGGTTGCTAATGGTAATTTTTAAGTAAGAGAACAATGTCATAATTTTGTTAAATTAAAAAATGATAGCATCATGACCCAATGGGAATTTTTGGAAAGAAGCACAATGTCGTTTTGTGTGTGTGTTATTAAGTTCAGTTTCAACTTGATGTTGACAAGGAGGAAAATGAATACTAAAAAAAGAATAGGCCAGGCGCAGTGGCTCATGCCTGTAATCCCAGCACTTTGGGAGGCCAAGGCAGGCAGATTGACTGAGATCAGGAGTTCAGGACCAGCCTGGCCAAGAAGGTGAAGCCCTGTCTCTACTAAAAATACAAAAATTAGCCAGTCACAAGGGCAGGTGCCTATAATTTCAGTACCTGGGAGGCTGAGGCAGGAGAACTGCTTGAACCTGGGAGGTGGAGGTTGCAGTGAGCCAAGATCATGCCACTGTACTCCATCCTGGGCAACAATACAAGACTCCACCCCCCCCAAAAAAAAAGAAAAAGAAAGAAAAGAAAAGAAAAAAAAGAATAAAGATCTATATTATTTAAACATATAAATGTAACTTTTGCTAAGAGAAAATATCTGTACATTAAATTGTAATACCAACATTGAAAATGTGGGATTTGATATCAAGTTGTCATTTATAGAGCTTAAAACCCGAAGAGGGTTTGTGTTGCTGGGTTGAAGTTTTATTTACAACTGGCGGTAAGACTTTAGGCAAGTCATAGAACTCTCTAAACCTTGTCTTCCTGACCTTTAAAATAAACATGTTCTGGATGATCTTGAACCCTAAGATACTATGTTTCAAATCAGATATTTAATGGAAACTTTAAAATCTTAGAGCTCTTCCTAGTGGACTCATCTTCCTCCCAAGTTCTCCACAAACACCAACGGGCTGCTCATCCATTCTACATACAATTGTACCTTTATCAACATAATATCTGTAACGAGTAATATGCATTTTCCTCTTTACACGGTGGGTGCCTGTATGTCAAAGCCAATTATGTGTTTCTGGAAAGTCATATTCCTGAAACACAATTTAACCTCAAAACACCTTAGTCTGATTCCTACTTAACTCTAACCTTGCCTCTGACAATGTCCATTTAGAACTTCTTAGCTCCAATTTTCTGAGACCATCTTTTGTTCCATATATTACCAGCTAAGTGCTTTGCTCACAGGACCTCTTCTGCCTGGAACGTCTTCCTTCCCTCCTTTCTAGACTTTCCTTTTGTAACTCAATCCATGTGCTACCTGCTCTAGGAAGCCGGCTCTCACTCAGGTCCTCAAGGTGGGCTTGTCTCTCCAAACTCTTATGGATCTATCTTTGCTCACAGAACCAGCCCATGCCCTGCCTCCTCATGCTGCCCGGAAGACCCTACACAGATATGGAGAATCCTTGACTCAGGCTGAGGGGCAGTCTAGTATCAAGCTCTTAATCTTCATATATGATCTTCCAAGAAGGGAATTTCAGTCCAAGTCTGGGAAAAGAAGCAGGTATATTGAGATTTCAGAGGGTAGAACTTCGGGAAGTTGGCTAAGAAGAGAGGATGCAAAAAAAGTCAAACAATGGTTTGGCTAGAGGTGCAGTTGGACACAGGCAATTAAAAAATGCAGACTAGAAATTAATTCTCTGGTTCTGTTTTGAGAATGTTGTTCATTTGTAGTAGCATGCTGCTAGGAACTGAAACCCTCCTACCCTGCAACTTCTCTTATCTTTTTATACATATAGACTACCTGCCCTAGCATATTTTTAAGCAAGGAAAATGTTTAACAGTACTTGGTTTTTCCAGCACATGGGACAGAATCTTAAGCACAGTAAGAATAACATAATAACAACAATAGTAATAATAACAAATAAAATATGAACAATAGTATTGAGAGTATGTATATATCATTTATTGATGCTACAGTGATAACTATATTAATAACTATACTGATAACAATAACAGTAATTGTAGTTATTGACTATCATGATAGTAACTATCACTTATTGCCCTCTTCTGTATCACTCACTGCCTTAAGCACTTTGCATACGGATCTTAAGTAATCTTAGAGAGAGGGTGACATTTTCCTCTCCTAACAGAAGAAGAAATGAAAAAGAAAAGCAGTTTTTCCAAGGTCACAAAGATCTCTTACTTAAATGGTTAAAATGATACAATTTAAAGAATATCGATTCAACTTAACCATTTATTGAGTACTGACTGTATTCAACACAGTAGTATAGGTACTAACGGGGAATATAAAAATGAGTTAAATAGTCTATACACTCTAGGAATTTAGAATTTTAACATTTAAATTCTAACTGTCAGAGTATTTTTGTTTTTAGGCTAGTTCATCAGGATAATGGCCAAGTACTTAGATTACAGGTATCATTAATTCAGGATATCTCATCCTCTTCATAGGAAAATCTTCTGAAACAGCACTTGATTTTTTAAAAGAAATCCTAAACTCAATTATATATGAAGCAGGTTCAAAGGAGCTGATGAGCACAGAGAATTTCAGGGGGGACATTTTTATAATTTGCAGTTATATTCCCACATAGAGCTATTGCTTTGTACACTTCATTGCCTTTTAGTGGACTTGAGCATTGATATATGTATGTTCAGATGGTTTCCTACCTCCAGTTAGAAAGTACAATTTAGTAGATTGGTTTGAACATAGGACCAGGTACCAGTGCTGATTATTGTACCAAGTTTCTATAGCGACTGTTCATCTTTATGTGTTACATATGCCACAAAGAATAAATGAATGACTCCGTGGAGAATATGTACAGGAAGCTAAGTAAGTTGTTGAAAACTATGATGCTCTGTGCTGGATGCCAATTTGGTATAATTCTTATTAATAGCAGAATAAATTGGCCTTAGTTTTTTATGTACCCTAACTTCCTGGCAATTAATAATGTATGACACTGACGGGAATATGGCCAAAAGGTTGTGTCATTTAATATTAAGCCCATTGTATGAGCCTGAAACTTCCCCCAGACAATAGCATAAAAATAGACATTTGTTTCTTCCCTATGCAAAGAAATTTTCTGGAGACAGAAATTTCGAGACCAGTATCATCAAAGTTACTAAGAACCCAGCTTATTCTACTTTTCTTCTAAGTCATTCAAGCCTCTGACTCCCATTCGCAAGGATACTTGGTGATCCAAATGGCACCAGAGCTCCAATCATTACAAATATATTCCAGCGGGAAAGAGAAAAGGACAAATGGAGAAAAGGTGCACATGAGCTGGCTTGTAAGAGATTTTCCATTTGGTGCCACTCACTTTCTTTTTATATCTCATTGGCAAGGATTTAGTTACATACCCATGCCTAGGTGCAGGGGAATCTGGGCAGCCAGACAGCTAGCTTAAGGAAGAAGGAAGAATGGGTATTGGAGTGAGCAGCTAACAGCCTGCCTCAGTGATACACTAGGAGAAGCAATAATTGAATCAAATCCCCCAAGTTTGCATGCTAAATACAAAATTCACTTGCCAGTAGCTTTAAGATTTTTGGTGGGTCATGAAAATATTTTAGAATTAGATAGTAGTCATGGTTACACAATATATTAAAATTAATTAATTGTATATACTTTGAAGGATAACTCATATGAATTACATATTGGTTTTTAAAAAGAACCCTGTGGTCTATAAAGTTTAAATCTAGGAGGGGAAAACAAAGACACAAAAATATTTATTCTCCAGAATGTAAAGACAATAGCTTAAGAAAGAGTGGAGGCTCTCACAACTCGTCTTGTGGCTCTGTATATATAAGGGGAAATGCTCCCATACTAATACTCTCTGCCTGATTCTGGCATGTAAGGCAAAGTGAGAGATAAATGGTTGAACTGCAAAGTGGCAGGTGGTGATGATAACAGCGATGAATACAGCAGCAGCACACATTTATTATTTATTGGACACTTGCTAAGTTATGAATGTGACAGTTATAATGGCAGAAATTTCAGATCATATCAGAAATAATCTTATGAGAAAACTGAGGCACTGACTGATTAACCATCTTGTCAAGGTAGGTAATGGAATGTGGGTTACAATCTGGGCAGCCTGATTCCACAGTCCATACTCTTGATTGCTATACTACACTATAGGCGGCCTCTATACGCTGAAGCAGGAACCATGAACTCTCATTCACAAGTAAGGAAACCGAAGCTGAACAAGCTTAAAAATCTGACTGTAATGATCAAACAGCTAGTAAGAAGGTGGTACTGGGTTCAAAACTAGACCTAGACAACTCGAAAGCCATTGGTTCCTATATGACACTGCCTGCCAGGTAATCAGACTTTCTCTTGCTGCCAAGTGTCCTCGCCAACTGATCTTGGATAAAGGAGGAAAGGCGACACATTGAAGCAAAGACTGTCCTTCAACAGATGGTGCTGGAACAACTGGGCGTCCGCATGCAAAAAAAATAAATCTTGGCACAGACCTTATACCCATCACAAAAATTAACTCAGAATGGATTATGGACCTAAACAGAAACACAAAACTAAAAAGCTCTCCGAAGATAACATGGGAGAAAACCTAGATGACATTGGGTATGTGTTGATGTTTTATATAGAACAGCTAAGGCATGATTCATGAAAGAAATAATTGATAATCAAGACTTCACTGTAAAAACTTCTGCTTTGTAAAAGATAATGTCAAGATAATGATAAGGCAAACCACAGACTGGGAGGAAATATTTGCAGAAGACGTCTGAAAAGGATTATTATCCAAAATATACAGAACTTAAAACTCAGCAATGAACAAACAATCCAGTTTAAAAATAGGCCGAAGACCTTAACGGATACCTCACCAGAGAAGATATACAGTTGGCAGATAAGCATATCAACTATGTTGCACATCGTATGTCACCAGGGGAATGCAAATTAAGACAACAGTGAGATACTACTACACAGCTGTTAGAATAGTCAAAATCCAAAATGCTGACGTCACGAAATGCTGGTGAGGATGTGGAAGAACAAGAAATCTCATTCACTGCTGGGAATGCGAAATGGTACAGCCAGAGACACGTTGGAAGACAGTTTGGCAGTTTCTTACAAAAGTAAACATATTCTTACCATACTTCCCAGCAGTCACATTCCTTGGTATTTATCTAAAGGAATTGAAAAGTTATGCCCACACAAAAACCTACATACAGATGTTTATAGTAGCTTTGTTCATAATTGCCAAAACTTGGAAGCAACCAAGTTGTCTGTCGGTGGGTAAATGGATAAATAAACTGGTATATCTAATGAAATAATACTTTGCACTGAAAAGGAATGAGCTATCAAAAGACATGGAAGACACTTAACTGTGTAATACTAGTGAAAGAAACAAATTTGAAAAGGCTACATACTGTATGATTCCAACTGTATGAGGTTGTGAAAGGGGAAAACAATGGAGACCGTAAAAACATCAGAGGTTGTTGGGGGTTAGCAGAAAGGGATGCATGAATTGGTAAAGCACAGATTTTTAGGGCAGTGAAAATACTCTAAATGATATCATAATGGTGGATTCATTATACATTTGTCCAAACTCATAGAATGCACACATGAGAGTGAACACTAGTGTCAAATGTAGACTTTGAGTCATTATGATATGTCAATGTACGTTCACCAATTGTAGCAGATGTACCATTCTGGTGGGGGATGTTGATAATGCGGAAGGGTATGCAAGTGTTATGCTAGGAAATATTTGTACCTTCTCTTAATTTTGCTGTGAAACTGAAACTAGTTTTAAAAACAGTCTTAAATTTTTTTTACATTGAAAAGGTTTGCCATGAGGTGCCAATCTGTTAGTAGACATGTTTGTCTCACAGGTTTGTTTTTCTTTTTAATAGCAAAAATAAAGTGTCACAACCACCACCAACAACAAAGTGTCCTCTGATTTGGAGGAAAAAAATAATCTTATAAGGATATGAGGATTTTTATAACATAACATATATATTTAAAATTAGGCCAGGTGCAGAGGCTTATATGTGTAATCCCAGTGCTTTGGGAGGCCAAGGTGGGATTACTTGAGGCCAGGAGTTTGAGACCAGCATGGGCAAGATATAGTGAGACCCAGTCTCAAAGAAAGAAAAGAAAGAAAGATGCTTTCTGTTTAAAAAAAAAAAAGTTCAATTTGCTTATAGTTATTAAAGTGCTTCTGTAAAGTAGGACTGGACACATTCCATTTTAGGAGTGCCTTGTTCATTTTTATACTAAAATGCTCTCCTAAGCTAATTGACATGATATTATTTAGAAAGCCACACACAAAGACACACAAACACATGTGTGAATCTATGTGTGGCTGAGGAAGATGACCTGCCATACAAGGCTTGCTTTTAACTGGATATTCAAAGCACATCTTTCCTTTGACAAATCTAATGTGATGCAGTAAGACCAATTTCTTTTATTTTTTTTCCTCCAGATGATCCCATGTGGTCCTGCTAAGTATATGGTTTATTTTTGACAAGCATAGCATCTTTTTTAAAAATTGGATTGACATTATTTGTAGTTTTCTGACAATTCAGGGTATAGATGTGTATTGCACTCTCATTGCTATGATTGAAAAATACACAGGTATCTAAACAGTTTATTCTTCAAGGCAGTTTAAAGCTCAGGCAATCCTACCTCAGAGAAGAAATATTCCCTTTTAAATTGTGTGTACATGGAGTTGTTCTGCACATAATTAGTGTATGTGATATATACAACACACATGAAAACTTGAAGGAGTAGAATGTTTGGAGGTGCTTGTGACATACCTGTTTGTGTACTTGTACTTATTCTGTGAATATGTTAGAGCAAACATATGACAAAAATTGTTCAAATATAACAATTATAAAACCAAAAATCACACACAGGGACACATGACCTCAACAAAAATACAACAAGGATAGTTTTAATGGGAAGACATTAAAACTCTTTACCTGGCTTGTTAAATGATGAAATTTAACTCTTTAAAGTGCCATTAAAATTCTTTACCTGGGTTGTTAAATTTCATCATCCCCAAAGAAATGGAATTTTGTTGAGTACTTTAAAGAATATGTTAAAAATTCATAATTTAGAATTTAGAATTTTATCTAAATACTGATGTGATGAGTGTGAATATCATGGTCACACTCTGAGGTGTGCAAAACAGTGACTTTGTTTCCTTTTGATATTCACGTTGTTTTCTCTTTATACCCCACTCCTCACTTCCACCCCATTAATCCTATTGCAGGAAGTTACTTTAGTTCCTTCCAGGCAAGTTGCATCTAAATTAGTGACTTGGGTCCAGGATTGTTTCTCTATTGTTGCCTCTTTCTCTGGGGAGCTTGTGTAAATGCCACTGCAGAGAACAAGGAAAAGGTGCTTGGATCTAACCTGGCCTCCCACTCAAGGTGTTAACTCATCCCAGTCGTCTCCAGTGCTCACACGGCAACTTGGGGTAGAGAAAGAAGAATCATCTTGGACCTGCTGCCAGGCCACTAGACTCTTGCTACTACCTACCCCTGACCCCTCTCTGGGATTGGAAACAGGAGTGCCTGTTTACTTAGCCTTCCGCTCTCAACTCCCTGTGGGAGGGAGCAGGCAAGTGAACGAGGCAGGAACTGGAGTGCACAAGCACTGGAACCTCTTGATGGCTTCAGTGCCGACAGGAATGAGCTCTGTGTGGGCCCTGTAGCAGCATCCAGGCTGGGATGCCTGCAACCCCTGAAATCCCATAGGGTATCCACAGTGCTCTTTTAGCTCTGCTATCTGCAAATGGCTTAAGTGTTAGCAGCTCAGTGGGCTGTTTGCCTTGTTGCATGGGTGGCTGCCCTCTGCCAGCGAGGACAAAGGGCCAGTGTGGCAGCCTTTTGTGTCTGTACTCCTGGATCCTGAGCTCTTGACCGGCATTCAGGAAAAATGAGGTTCTCATGAATGAATTGAAGGATGGTAAATGCAGGGGATTTTATTGTCGATGAAAGCGGCTCTCAGTGGGAAGAGGAGCTGAAAAGGTGATGGGGGTAGAAATCTTCCCCTGCAGCGCGGGCATCTCCAGCCAGATTCATCTCTGAAGCTGTGCCATCAAGTTGTCCCTCTGAAGTCAAGAAACTTCTCTACAACATCCAGCCACAGTCCAGATGTCCAGCTCCTTCTCCTCTCCACCAGCTGAGTCTAGATTCTTATAAGGCACAGGATGGGGGTGGTGTAGGCGTAGGGCCATGGACGGTTTGGGACAAGGTGACATTCAAGCAGGAAAACAAGGAGAGTTCTCACTTTGGGCGGCGACCTCAGGTTCTTTGGCTTGCAGGCGGGCTTCACCAGGGACCTGCCCCTGTCTACCTAGAATTTGTCCGCCTCTTGTCACTATCACTGCCAAAGAGCAGCTGTATCCAGCAGGTTCCTGGTAGGAACTGCCAGAACTTTTTCAGTGTGAGCAAAGAGCCTTCTGGTAGACAGGCCACCATTTTCTCTTTCTGTGATCATCTGAGTCCATCTGTAACCCATAGGATATTTTAGATGCTTCTCTCCAGCCATAGGAAACCAGAGTTAAAGGTGTGGATATCTGAAGTCTCTTGCCATTTCATGCCAAATACATATGTAATACCACCATTTTCACAGTGCTACTGAATGGTTTGGAGGACTTTTCTGTGCAGCCTGATGTCCCCTTCCTCTAAGACAAAGTAGATAATGTTATTTTCTTTTCAGAGATTCTCAAACATAAAACTTAAAGTAAGGGTACATGCTTCCTTTTTCTCCTATGTAAGACTCTTTCTGGTGGATGGGAAGGGCATATAGTTTCCAGACATGTCTATGTATCTTGAGTTTTCTCCACATTCTACCTACCTAGCTTCTATAGAAGATTCCCATCTTGTGGAAGTAGTCAGGAGAAGGGTACATGTGGGAAAAAATTGTATGCTATATCTTATTTACTGTTAAATGTTTTATCTTTTACCTGAATTTCAGCATTTGAGTTTAGAATTCAGTAAATCAGCGTTTTTGTGCTTTGGCCTGGTCTGTTAATCTCTCATTAGGGGTTAATGGTGACCCTCGTACTTGTGGATCAAATGGAAAAAATTAGTTAATATCTCAAATAATTATTCTGCCACTCTAACTCGTGTATAACATTCAGTAATTTACGTAAAAAAGAATAAACCAGTCTTTAGTTACTGACTGGTGACATTGGACATAACTTTATTATTCTAATTGCAGCTTAAAGATTCTTGTACTGATAACTTCTCTATCTATTATTTTGAATTTGCACCAAGAAATTACATTTTACATAGTTGAAACAAGCACAAACTAATTAAATACCATGGCTAGGGAGAGAGAAGTTTCAACTGTAATTTAAATCTGAGACATTGTTTTTCAGATAGGATTTGGTCATAGAATAAACTCACCCTGTTGTCTTGTCTTGTTTCCCAGTGCTGTCTAAAAGAGGGAGAGATTATTTCATCATCCAACAGATAATTCCGAAATGTAACAAATGCTGACAGAAGTGACAAGCATTTCATTTTCTTTGGATGGATTCCAAAGTTCATTCCACTTGCTGCATACATTTCTTGTTTGCCAGATAACTGCTCCAAAGAGTGTAAAGTCTGATAGCAATTGTGGTATACAACTGTTATGCACACGAAATACTTTACCTATGACCTCTGCCTCACGGTGTACCAAAGGAGGCATGAGGAGCTGACTTTTCTGGCCGGGAAGAGGAAACTAATTGAAACAAGTTCCAGACTGGTAGGTAAAGTAAAAGAAATACCCATTTTTCTCAAGTTTGTCTAGGATTATTCGAGTATTTCCTAAACAGAACTTTTACCAGAATTATTTTTTAAATCACCTGTATCAAAATATTCCATAGGCAGTTAAGTACCTAAGAGGATATAATAAGAGGATATGATTTTCACTTTTTGGAGTGAGTAAAAAAGGGAAACATCCACTTTCACTTTGCCTGCTGTCATCTGAATTTCACCGTAGGCAAGTGCCTTGTCTTGGCCTGATGCTGTGGGTAGGCATTCTTTAGTAACTGAACATTAGCTAGAAACACACTCAATCCGCTTAACAACAAACTCTTCTCATAGAGATATGACGGTGAGTTGATCAATATTTTCACAACCCATCTACAGAAGAAAAAAAAGTAGGAGGCAGCAATATTATTTCTTAAAAGTAGTGACCTCTGGCTTAAGAACTCATCCATATAAGTAAAAATCGTATATTGAATACCTGGACTATTCAAAACATGGCCAAACTCAGAAAGTAATTAAAGTGGCAGTCATAGAAATCACTGTAACTAACTCATGAAAGGCTCTTTGGTCTCTTGTTTTGGGTCTGTTGTTCTAACTTTGCATGTGATACTAAGCAGATTGAATAACTGACACCGGTTGAATATCCCTTCTCTGAAATGCTGGGCACCAGAAGTCTTGCATTTTAGGGCATTTTGGATGTCAGATTTTCAGATTAGGGATATTAAATCTCTGTAGCCCAAAGAGTTTCAGGTAGCCCCTATGATTCTCATCTCTTGGTCTTTATAGCCTGGTGTTCATAATTCCTTCCTTTGAGTTTGGTCAGGATCTGTGATTGTTTCTAACCGATAGAATATGGCAAAGGTGAAATTATACTATTCCTGTGATGATGTTATTATTATAAGACTCCCTAATACTAGAAGACATGCTTGAGAGTCATGCTGTCCTTCCTACTGGCTTTGAAGAAGCAAGCTACCATGAGTCCCACAGACATAGGCCATGAATTCTTTCAACAACCTATAAACCAAGAAGTGAATGCTTCCCCTGATGAGCCACCAGATAAGAACCCAGCCCTGTCTGACACTTTGATTTCAGCCTTGCAAAGCACCTGGCCAATCTATGCACATACTTCTGACCCACAGAAACTGTGAATTTATAAATGTGTATTATTAGCCACTAAGTTTGTGGTAATTTGTTATGCAGTATAAAAAACTAACACAATTGGTTTCTTAAGCTATGAAACAAAGATGTTGCTACTTGAATCAGGTAGGTATTGATAGCAATGAGAGAAGAGACAACTGACAAAGAGACAGGCTTGTTTTAAAAAGAAAATTATCAAGAAATTACCAGAAAAGCACTAGCTGTCTAAATCAGTTTGGTATAGGAATGAGTAGCCTTATACATCAGTAAAATCTTTGAAAGTATAATTGAGTAACAAATGTGTGCGTAATTATGACTTCAAGTTTACAAGCGTTGGTTATGTCATGTAAAATACATGCTGTGCAAGAAGGTAGAGAGCTGCCTAACACAACTGGGAAAAAGTTTCACAATTATTGATGTGGCATTGGATGCGTTTGACCATGGAACCTGGAAGGGCTTGAGAATTTATAATTTATTCTAGGGTCAAATCAAAGAGATCATAAAATAAGTAAGTGTATGTGGTCAAAGGATTACATATGCCTTTCTCACAGTGTGATATGTCAAAATCCTTGAAGAATAGGAATTAAAGATTTTAAGTTACCAGAAATGCTTGAGCTGAGAATTCAAGTACCACTTATTTCTGTGCAGCCTGGGGACAACTTGGCCTCTGTTTCCAAGGAGAAAAGATTGCTGGAATTTGTAAACAATACAGAATGGCTAATAATGGTTGTGGACCATAGGGTGGTTTCTGGATTGTAAGGTATGGGAGGAACAGATGTTCTTGGTCTGTGAAACAGCTAGTAAGGAAACAACTACAATCCAGTTCTCATTTTTAAAAAAGGACGAACAACTTGAAGCATGTTTCTATACCCTTCCTATAAACTGGCTTGAAGTTTGCTTTTTTCAGTCTTCTCTGCATCTGTTGACATTTGATGTAGGTTGATGTCATATGAGTCAATGTTGCCATGTCCTAGATCAGGAATTTGAAGCTTTGTTGTCTAGTCCCTGCCCAAACACATCCTAGTCATGACACCTGCCTGAGACTTCATTTTTCCAACTATAAAATGGTATGTAATACCCCACCATAAAGTAGACTTTGCATCTCAGTCCCTTTGACAGAACTGCTTATAAAACACACAGACACACACACACACACACACACACACGATCATATATATTACCAGTTTTAAGGATGAGATTGTCCAGTATCCCATAAATGGTAAATGGTTGAACCAGGACCCAGACCCAAGATTTTCAACTCTACACCTCATTTGGTCATCTCCTGAGAGCAAAATTGTTTCTGGGTCACCATGCTGCCTTTCGTCAGCAACTGTCACGTGCTGTTCCCAGTAAGTGACTCACATTCGGAGTGATGCAGCCGCTCAGTCCTGGGCCTGCCTAACTTCTCTCTGTCGATGCAGAGTTCTAGGTACACAGGGAAGCCTTGTCATCATCTGCTTTCTAATAAGTGCTCCGTGGAGGACAGTCCTTATAGATGATGATGAAAACATGATGTGTAGCATTGTTCCTGGTTCCCTGAAGCTAAATAACTCCTATCTGGGCCAGGCACAGTGGCTCACGCTTGTAATCCCAGCACTTTGGGAGACTGAGGTAGGCGGATCACAAGGTCAAGAGATCGAGACCATCCTGGCCAACATGGTGAAATCCTGTCTCTACAAAAAAAAAAAAAAAAAAAAAAGGAAAAATAAATAAATAAATAACTCCTATTTAAGGTATGATTACTCTGAAAAACTGCATCAGATTTTAAATAAATTTCAAAGGTGTAAACGTGACCTGCTTATAGGTTCACATTGGGACTATTCAGTCTTTAAATGATTTATGTAAAGATCTAAAGGGCTTAACTATTGATATATAGTAAGATCTTGATAAGACTGCACAGTAATGTGTGTAATGTGGTTCCTGTTTTTGAATAAAAAGAAAAAGGGATTTAAATATGTGTATACATATTTATATGATCCTAGAGAAACATAAAAAAGGAAGCCAGCTTATTCATTTAGGTGCATAAGGAAAGTTGAAATTTATTGACTTCTTTTTAATATGTATCTGGATTTTCTTCACTGTAACAAGGATAAAATAGTAAGTTTGTAATTTAAAATTATACAATAAATATGTAATAAGAAGGAAGCATGGCAGGAAAAAAGCAGATAGGGAAGAATGGAAGGAAAATTAAAGTTATTCTCACAGTTCACGTGGACCTTACTTGCTGATTCATAGACAAACTATACCATGTTACTATGAAGGACACAAGACTGTGTTGCATATAATTATGCAATGTATTTATCCTGTACTTAAAAATTTATTTAAATGCCATTTATACATTTTTGTGATATCTATTGCTTATGTTACTGAAATTTTAAAACGTGAGGCTTTGATGGGTACTCTAGAGTGTGCAAAATGTGTGTAAAGCCATTTATTCATTCATTCTTAGAGCTAGGTGCAATAACAGAGGATAAACAAAATATCATGCCTGCACCTTGAGTAACAAGAAAGAGAGACCCTAGGTGAGCTGAGAGCCTGTTTAACATGGGTGCTGACTAGTTGGTACACCCACCACCAGCACGCTCCTTTTCCCCTCAACACATACATTCGTGTAAAATCTAGGAATGGATTGTGTTACTTTTTCATATGGTTCCAGAACATCCTTCAGATTCCTCTCAATTTTAAGCACTGGCAGTCTTTAGGAATTAGTTGGCATTGGGATTCGGTGTGTAGTAGAATTCAGAACTTCTCGGGGATTTTGAATTCTATGGGGTCTTTTCTGTCTGGCTTGTCACTTGTGCTTTTGCACTGGCAAATGAAAACATGAACTGTACAAGTGACCTTCAATGAGAAGCCATCTGGAAACATGATAATTGTCTTCAAATAGGTGTACTATAGAAGATGAATTTACTTCTACTGGATGAGAGAGGAGGCAGATGAGTGAAAATCACTGAAAGACAACTCTTAGAGGATTTTAAGACATATCGATTAAGGGAAAATAGTACAACAATTAGAGCTGCCCATTAGATAGTGAGGTGTTTTGTTCATTTTTGTTTTGTTTTGTTTTGTTTTGTTTTTTGATGGAGTCTTGCTCTGTTGCCCTGGCTGGAGTGCAATGGCCTGATCTCAGCTCACTGCAATCTCCGCCTCCCAGGTTCAAGCGATTTTCCTACCTCAGCCTCCTGAGTAGCTGAGACTACAGGTGCCTGCCATCATTCCCAGCTAATTTTTGTATTTTTAGTAGAGACAGGGTTTCATCATCTTGGCCAGGATGGTCTCGATCTCTCTATCTTGTGATCCACCTGCCTCGGCCTCCCAAAGTGCTGGGATTACAGGTGTGAGCCACTGCACCTGGCCTAGGTAGTGAGTTCTTTATTGGAAAAAGCTACTTGAATGGATTCTGGCAGCAGCAAACTGCCAGGGATGTTAGAAAGGGGAGATTCATGGGTTAACCCTCATTGGTGCTTTCACTGTATTTTGTACATATTCTTTATGATTTCTTTATTGTTTTGTAATTATCTGTTAATCTATTTTCCCGTGTAGTCAGTGATGATGATGAATTTACTGAACACTGTTATGGGCCAGGCAGCATTAAGGGCTGTTGGCATCATTTTTCATTCCCTAAAAGAGTGTGAAGCAGAAAGGATCTCCATTCAACAAGTGAGGAAACTGAGGCTTGGGAAGGTTAAATAGCTTGCTTAGGTCACAGTGTTAGCAACTTTGTGCTCATCACTGCACTGTACAGGTTCCCAGGACAATTAGTGGCTGAGTGATGCTTGGATGAGAATGGTAATAGGCTTGAGTAAATGGAAAAAGCTGTCTCCTAAGTAAATCATTTATATTTCCCACCAGCTAATTGGAGACAGGCGTTAAGAGGAAGGAATTAGTTCCACTCCACAGTTGCCAGGCTGAGCTGCGTACTGCTTCCAACTGAAGTGGGAGCTGGGGGGTGATGGAGTGCATGAGAACATTGTTCTAATTGAGATCGTAGAGAAAATTTTCTCTCGAAATGGCTGTGGCTAGCCACACTGCAAATTTATTTGATTTAATTTCATTACTTAAAAAGCCATAATAATTAGATAAATTTTACCATTGTCATTCACAAGGCAGCAGGCTTCGAAGTTGATCTAAGCTAGTTCTATAAAAGGCTATGTGGTGTCTGTATAAGATTTTTCTCAAGATAACTAGCAAGCACATACAAGTTCTTATATCAGGCCAGTTCCCCAAAGCTAAGAAATCTTTTAAAATTATTTCAGATGGCAAGATTTAAGGCCCTTTTCCCACCTCCAATTTTGTAAAATTAAATAAATAAATAAAATAAAACGTAAAAGTCATGGGTATGTCATAGTTCAAAATGTGTATGCTTTTCTCATTCCCCATGCGTGCAGCTCCCTGCAACTGTATAGAGTAAAAGCCTGATAACAACTAAGTTTTATTAGGGATTAACTCTTTCAGCTCCCAAAATTATACATGGCTTCCACTCTATTATACAACTGTATTTGCCAAGATATATTCTTCTTTAAGAAAACTCCTCAAGTTTCTTTATTTTGTACTGGCCAGTTCTGTGGCCTTTTTAACTCTCTGAGAACTGCCTTTTGAAATGTTTTGTACTCTATCTCTAGCGTGTATTATTCAATAAATCATTCTCAACAAGTCAAATAAGCATATTAGTGTATGTGCTACATTTTAAAGGAGCCTGTTAAACTGGCTGCATTTTGGCAGTTTGCCCAATTAAAGGCTGTCATAATGAATCTATCTAGAGCAAGAATGAGCCTGGTCAGGTTTCAAATGAAATGTATGTTTTTGTATAAGTAACCTCTAAGGTGATCCAGCACTGCAAATTGCATAATGTGATACAATAGTCACAGAAGCTCAGAAATTCAGGGGAATGAAGTATAGCATAGTCCTCCAACTATGTCATAGATTAATCAAAATGGTTTAGTGTCAGCTTTTGCTTTCAAATTCCAGCAACTAAGAAGACAGCTTATTTTCATAAGGATATCATGATGTGTGTGCGTATTTGAAGTGGAATGTTATATGAATGAGTTACGCTTGTCCAACCAACTCTTTTTAATCCTTGACCATTTAAATGGAAAATCCATCTAAGCTGACTTTATTCCATGGAAGTCACTTTTCAGTGGGAGAGATTAGGAACTGTCATTGTGACCAGCACACTCTTGTACTTTAAACAGAGGACTCTTATTATGCTTGTCTGAATTATGTCCTTTATTTTGTTAATCAGAGTGCCTATTTCAACCCGATTTCAAGCCAGGCTTTTATTGATTGTTCCCAAACTGGGAGCTAATTCAGCTATTTACAAGATAAGCATTGATTTCTGGCACTGAGTCTAATAGCAGCTTTCTCCAAACTTGAACTCATTAAATAAATCCTGCCGAAGAATTACAATTGTTTGAAATTTGACGAAGAATTTTTATTGCCTGTTCATTTTTAAGTATTAAGCTTATTTTATTGTTTGCCCCTGTTTGTTCGATAACAAATCTGTTTGGCTTAACAAACTACTGGTTCTTCCCATCAGTGTTCATAAATTCCATGGCAAGACTGGAAAGACCAGTTCTGACTACCCACCAGTAAGTGGCGCTATGTGTTTTCCAGAGAAGTGGATTTTGCTCTAACCTACCCCTAGGGCAAATGAGCCTACTTGTTTTCTTGTTAACCTGCCTACAGGTGTCAAAATAATCCACATTTCCATGAGAAATCTATAATGATGTTACAAATAAGCAGATGAAAATTATCCTCTCATAATTGTTTTTACAGTGGTAAAGGGAGCAGGAGAGGACTCCAAAAGAAATATTTAGGTCATATATTTCTGCTGGCAGGTGCCAGCTGAGGACTTGGTTCAGACTGGAATGCTTATGAACAGACCTAGATATTTTGCACGAGTGGCTTCTTGCCAGGCAGTCATCTGGTCCCAGGGATGTGGATGAGGGAAAGAACAAACTGACTTGTGTGCTTGTCCCTCCCCTGCTCCCATGCATCTTCTGAAAAATTACTAGTAGCAGCTTCTGTTGATGTGCCTCGGGTCTCCAGAACTCCTGTCTTGTCTGGCCATCCTCAACCCTTGAGGCTAAGGAGGACAGGGACTGTGTTGACTGGGAGACCCAAACAGCACACTGGGAGACTGATAGTCATCTCAGGTGACAGAGAACCAGCACACTAATGCACTTTCTTCTTCAATCCCTGGAGACATAAACTTCAGAGAGGGAACCTCACAAGTTCAGCCTACAGCCTAATGAAGGTGGTCTGTTACCTTGGACAGGTTCCTTGAAGGCTATGGCCTTGGCAAGAACACTTCTTCCCTGAATCTAATTACCAGTTTAAAGTTCACAGTTGCTAGCATGGATGCCCAGCTTCCCCAGATTTCCAGGACTGATTATTAGAATATCACTTAAGAGGCCGGGTGCGGTGGCTCAAGCCTGTAATCCCAGCACTTTGGGAGGCTGAGGCGGGTGGATCACGAGGTCAAGAGATTGAGACCATCCTGCTCAACATGGTGAAACCCCGTCTCTACTAAAAATACAAAACATTAGCTGGGCATGGTGGCGTGTGCCTGTAATTCCACTCAAGAGGTTAAGGCAGGAGAATTGCCTGAACCCAGGAGGTGGAGGTTGCAGTGAGCCGAGATCGCGCCATTGCACTCCAGCCTGGGTAGCAAGAGTGAAACTCCATCTCAAAAAGAAAAAAAAAAGAATATCACTTAAGATTGAAAATAATTGAGGTAACTAGCATCAATTCTTAGAGGGCTTCGTGAAGCTTATTATTCCAGAGACTTGTCTTTATTTCCCAAAATATTTTATTATGCCCATATTCTCTCTCCATTTCATGAAGTCATAATATAACACATGAAGGGAGGCTTTTAAAGAAGAGAGTGGTAAAAGGGATTCTTAGGATCTTGCAATAAATACTTTATTGTTACTGTAATAATATAATTGTGTAACTAGCCCTGTGATGAGAGCAATTAAGATCTCCTTGTGATGAAATAAACTGGGTATGATAGTTACGGTGTTTGACGTTGATGCTATTCTTTCCTAAAATGGTACATTTAATGGTCATTTTCTCATGTTCTTATCTGCATGCTTAAAATTAGGTCCGCTTAACTTTTCTAATAGGAATATTTGGATTCTCCGTTGCTGACCTTTCTACTCTTGCAGGGACTTATTATAATCCATTCTTCTGTGCTTCAATAAATCAATAATGGTACTCCTACATAAGATTTGTTTCCTCAGACTTTGTTTGATATTGAAAACATCACCACTTAGAGCACATCAGGAAGGCTAACTTCTAAATTAAGTTGCTTTCTGTCCTGGGCAAAATCTCTTCATGTTTCAGTTTCCTCAAATCTACTGAAGAAGTCCTACCAAGTCAACTCTCTGGATTATGATTATAAACAGATCAAATGTGACATAATTTGAGCATATCATGGGGGTGTTCAGAAACTCATCCTGCCTTGTGTGTCTAATGGTGAGTGGACTATTAAGCTTGTTAAACCTCTACTCAAAATGGTTTTGGAAAAAATGAATATGATTTTGGAAGCTATAATATTCTCCAGTGTTTTTCCATGGTAAATGACAGTGAACCATGATTTTTGGATAAGACATTTCTAAATTTCTTTTACTGGATAATTTTTGGATCACCTAGCAAATGCTCAGTACCACATTTTTACTAGACTGAAAAAAAAATTACAGCACTGTTTCTAAGAATAATTAGTATAGAAGAAAATACAAAAACAAAAATATACAATGCATGGTTTTAGAGAACAAAGGAAAAGCCTGGTCAACTTAGAGTATTTACATATCCCTATTCCTAGTCAGTTTTGTTTGTGCAATATTCATTCATTGAGCAGCTTATATTGCAAGCACTATACAAAACATAAACTTTGAAAGTAGATCATTTCTGCTTTCCACAATTCCTATTTTAACTTTATGTATAATACATACAGGAATGGTCTAACTAGAGCAATAAAGGATATAAGGAATACTTAGACAAAATGTGCTGAAGATATCAAGAGTATGGTGAGTGACCACAGAATCAACATACTAGATCCAGATTTCCTTTTCATTTTTTTTTTTTTTTTTTTAGTTGGGCTAAATAAATAACGCTGCTGTGGATTGGGTTTCCCATTCCTCTCAGAACTCATCTCCAGTAGCTTTAAACAACTTTCAAGATTGTATTCAGACTCCAGGATCACTGCAGGTTTGTCAAGTCACTGTAAGATGCAAATCGTTTTGAAAAGATGACCGTGCCAGCTGTGAGATCAACATAGACTGCAAGTTGACTAGGAATGGGGAAGGATCATATACAAATGATGTTTTTGACAGCCACAGTGGGAGGACCTGATAACAGGGAATGTGCTGGAGGAAGAAGAGTAACTGGGAACAGTTACAGTTAGACCCATGGTTTCATGCTAGCAGTGGAGCTGTTAAGAAAACCTCCTTTGCCTTGAATGAAGTCTCTCCCTCATCTGGTTCTCTCTCTCCTCTTCTGGTTCTCTCCCTCCCCACTCTTTTTCCTTTATCTGTTAGATTTTCAGATATTGCTATGATGTCCAAATCCAGATGTGAGGATGCAAAAAGAAGAGAGGCAAATAGAATAAAAAAGATAATGGGGAAATGGAAGAAAAAATAGAACTACAATTTGCCACCCTCATCAAAAGGGAAAGGACAGACCTGTCTCACACAGAAACATGATTTTTCTTTGAGTGGGTCCTTGTATGGAATTTGAGAAGCAGATCTCGCTATGCCATAAACCTAGGATTTTTTAGGGGGAAGACGGACCGCTCATTTCTTTATCTCCCCAGTTCCTTACTATTTGAATCCCTGTATTAAAATTGTTTGCAAACATGCATGTTTCACCATATTTTTCTGTAAGAATGGTCAAAATGCATTCAAACTCTCCACCGTGTGTGTGTGTGTGTGTGTGTGTGTGTGTGTGTGTGTGTGTGTATTATATTTAGTGGTATTTAGTGGCTTCTTTTTGCTGTAGGTATTAATAACAACCATGATGATAGCAGAAAAGAGCTACTGAATACTGAATTTGGCTAGGAGAAATGTGACTGATAAACCTACTGAGGAGGACAGTTGGAGAGATAGTGAAATTGTAACTGGAAAAAAAAGAGGGTTCTGAGAAGTAGGATATGTAGGAAGAAAAAAGAAGAGCATGTTTGAACTCCGGTACTAAAGTGATGACCTTAGATTCCTCCTTTGGCCGTGGTTGAGGGGAGGGAAGCATGTTAAACCCTGAGAATGAAAAAGTGGCTAAGTCAAGCTACTTCTTTTAAAGAAGAGATTTGAACACATTTACAGGCAGAGAAAAAGACACCAGTAGAGAAGAGACTGAGAAAGTTGACAGGGGAACACATAGTTATTACAGCAGCAAAGGAAGAGAACACAAATTTAACCAAAGCAACATGCACCCTCCAAGGGCACTGCTGTCCCTCTGACCCCTGCTTGTCATGGTCCCCGAACTGGTCCTCCTAGTTGTACCAGTAACAATGTTGACCTATCTCGCTTTCCCGTTCCAGTCTGATGAAGTGGTAGGAAGCATTCTCTGCAGGGAGAATGAGTCAAGATTCCTAAGAGCAAGAGTCTTTCTTCCCTGCTGCAGAGGTCACCCTCCCCCATCTTTTCCTTCTTGCTTTTTCATCGGCTCCATCAGTGTACATGCCTCGTGGCCCAGGGTCAAGGACTATGCAAAGTGATATTTTTAGAACCCCAGTACCAGAACCAAAACGCCAGAGGAGAAGTGGTGCTCAACTGTCCTGCTTCTCTTCTTTTTCCTCCTCCACCCTCAAGCCTACCTAGACTTTCTGCACACCCTCATTCTCCAAGTTGTCCACCTTTGCTTCTGGCCAAGTCTGCATTTGCTGTGACTATCCTTTAATTAAGGTACCTGATACCAAGGAGTGAGTGACACACAATCTTCGTCTTTTCAGGAGTTATTAGCTTCTCCAAAAAATGGCATTGCTACCTCTTCATAATGCCCAGATTAAGAATGCATGAAAGACTAGTAATCAGTTCTCGTTTCATAGTAGTTCCTATAAGATGAGAGGGTAAAATTAAATGATACATGGGAACTCTTAATATGGTACCTGGCATACAGTAAGCACTCAATAAATGTTGGCTGTTATTATTTATATTGCTTGTTTTGAGGAGTGAGGGATCACTGCCACCAGTATCCATCAAATAGTAAAATCTGTTGTCAGTTCACTAGTTCTTCAGTGGAAGTGGTTCTACCCTCACGCAGCCTGTGTGTAGTCCTTTCTGTGGGAACAGACAGTATCCAAGTACTCTAGTGGTGTGACCTCCAATGGTTTTGGTGGCAAGGATCAAAACTGCCTCTGGGAGGGCCTTCTGTGTACCAGGCTACATGTTGGGCCCTTTTGTGATTTTATTTTATCCTCCTGACATCCTAAGAGATGTGTCCTTGCAGCCTCATCTTACAGATGAGCTGGGTCAACGCTAAGTTCCGTGCTTGTAAGCAGCAGAACTGGGAGCAAACACAGGCTGGGTGGCTGACTCCAGTCTCATGCTGTTTCCAGGGATATAGTCAAAAGTTTTTAAAAAAAATTGTACTGAAGAATTAATGATGCATTTGCACACAGACATTTCTTTTAGTGATGTTTTCTTTGGCCTTATAATCTGAAAAGAGCTGGTACTGGCTGAACTTTGTTTGATAGCTAAATCCATCACTGTAAAGCAATTTGTGTACAAGCAAATGCCATGGGCCATAAGCCCTATTGGTAATAGACATGAGACATTAGTGTCACACTTGAAAACTTGTTTATCTCATAGCCCTTTTAGGTTACTTCTCTTTTCTTTGCTAAAATTGAAGTCATATGTTCATTTGGTAAGATGTTTAGCAGATTTTTAATTAGATGTCCATAGAGAGGGATTTTGTCCACACATTTCTTTTTCTTGGAAATTATTTTAGCTGATTCACGTCTTGTAAAAATTTAAAACTATATTTTTGAAACTTAAAAAAAATCGTATGTCACTTCCCATGTTCTGTTTAGGACCAGTCACACAAATTTACATATGTTAGAACATTGACTGTAGCATCCCGTAGGTGGACATTTTGTAACACAGCTTCAACCCAGGGACTTTGCCATTCATCTGCATAGGGCTTCAGTTTGCGATATCTCATATGAAGTTAGAGAGGTCTCCAGATTTGCATTTCCCTTTCTTCCTACCCACTTCTAAACCAACTGCTAAGATAAATCCACGTAGCTGAGGATTAAGTGAGCTATTGATGTGAATAATTTATAAAGTAACATGAGTTTATTTGCATTTGAAGGCATACGTGTGTGCCTGTGTGTTTATTCCTTACCCCATCATAAAAGAAAAGTCCATGAAAGTTGCAATTCCGGAAAAGTTAGCTCAGCGATCTTAATAGAATAAATATATTCAGGCTTAATTGTAAAAATGTGACTGTTGTAGCCAACCAAATGGAGTAAGTAGATGGGCCTCCTCCAGGATTCCTTGATGAAATTTTGGGAAAAACTGCCTGGTACAACAGGATGCAGAGAGCCAGAGCTTGGCCTAATCCCTGTTGGCCTTTTCAGCTTTCGATAGTCTCAGTAGGTAAGGATGGTTTATTTAGGGGCGCTCTTCAAACCTGATAATCTCCACTCAACTTTTCAAGTTCTGCTTTGCTTCCAATCCTGAAGACAATCCCCAGCCTCCACAAACATGATTCCATGTATCTCTCCACTCTCATTCTTGCACCTTTTACGCCTTGCTTACTAACCCTGGTCCTTCCGTTCCTGGCACCAAGCTCCTTCTCACCTTAGGGACTTTGCCCAGCTGGTTCCCTCGGTCTGAAATGTTCTCTATTCCTGCCCTCAACCTGACCAGCTTCTTCATGCCCTCAGGCTTCAGTACAAGTGTCCCCTCCTCAAAGAAGCCTTCCAGAACCCTACGGCCTGGAGTGGGCTCCTACACCTTCGCCCCCTCAGGCTCATGCTAATTCTCTTTGTCTCCTGTTTGTTTCCCTCAAAGTGCTTTTAACGCTTCTGGCAACTACATGTATCTGATTGCATGCTTGCGTTTTCCTCTTTGTCTTCTACCAATGAAAGCTAGAGAAGTAGAGACCGTGACTGTCTTATTCAGAGTAATGACTGAGTAAGTACCTGAATGAGTGAATGAAGAAAATGTACTTACAAGTGTGGCTTCTCTGTTGGGATAGTCTCACTTTCCCTAGGAATTGAAATATGCAAGTCAGTGTGTCTTTTCAAAATAAAAATAAAAAATGGATATATTATTCAAATAATAAACCTGTCAAATGTAAGACAATTGAGCACTAAATAGAGCAATGCATTTTTCTTCCATGTTTATTCAGAAGAGTTAGCATTTTCACAAGTAATATAGGGAGACAAAAGAAAAACCAATCTTTATGAAGTGATCTAAGATTATAAAGTTGTTTGTATTTTGACAGTTCTATCATTTTCAACTTAAATGAAGCTTTCAATATTGCTTGATGTGTAAAAGTTACACATCATGCGTCTGAAAGTCCAAAGCTGCGTAATGTCTTTTTTTCTGGAGAATATGTAGCACTAAATAAGCTGATGCTGGTGGATATATTTAATTGAGTTTTTATTTAATTGAGTTTTAGCACATAAAGGTATATGCGAACCCTCCAAGTTTGGTACAGGATGCAAGATTTATAAACCTCTTCATTATTTGTAAAATGTATGTGCTAAGTAAGGATCAAACTGTACTTATAAGTTCTTTAAAAATAAATTTGGCAGTGCAAATGGTTCATAAACTTGCTAAATATTTTTCCTATTAAATTTATTGTCTGCAATTTGGTCATTAGTCTTATATAAATATATGAACATTGCCTCCAAGCTATTTATAGCTTATCTGATTATCATGGAATAATCTGATGGCTCATGGTAATGATAGCTATTGGCTAAACTTCCCCAAAGACATTATTACTCCTGTTGAGAGAGAAGAGGAACCAAAACTAAAAACAATCCAAGTAAATTTCAGGGCTATGTAATATACCAAGTGAATACTTTAAAAATGAATTTGGCCAGGCACAGTGTCTCCTACCTGTAATCCCAGCATTTGGGAGGCTGAAGGGAGGGTCACGTAAGACCAAGAGCTTGAGATCAGCCTAGGTAACGTAGAGATACACTATCTCTATTTTTAAAAAATGTGTAAAAGTGACCAACAAATCAGATAATATAATTTTGTTTCTTATGTTTTGCTTTGATTATGATACTCTTCTTCCATACTGATTTGGTTTTCTTTTGGAACTATATAAACATATTTTTTTTCCATTTGAAGTACCAAAGGGATTATTGTGCTTGATTTGGAAGAGATGATTATGCATGATGTTTAAAAACTGCAAGCATGATTACATACCCAAACACATCTATACACAGAAAAGAAACTCACACACTCTTCTTAGTCTGTACTATGATTTAACTTAAAGTTACAAACGTGGGTTATTGTATGCATCCTTTGACTTTGAATGACTGCTGTAATCATTTACTCAGGTAATATACCTGACTGCTCATGCTTTTCTCTTTGGGGAAACCTCGCAACATGTAAATTAATATTAATAGAATACTGATTCAGAACACTTTCTAATGAGTTACATTGAAACTGAAAATGAATAAGTTTAATGTATATAAAATAAAATACATGGCTGGGCACGGTGGCTCACACCTGTAATCCCAGCACTTTGAGAGGCCGAGGCGGGTGGATCACCAAGTCAGGAGTTTGAGACCAGCCTGGTCAACATGGTGAAACCCTGTTTCTACTAAAAATACAAAAATTAGCTGAGCATGGTGGTGCACGCCTGTAATCCCAGCTACTTGGGAGGCTGAAACAGGAGAATTGCTTGAACCGGGACCTGGGAGGCAGAGGGTGCAGTGAACCAAGATCGTGCCACTGCACTCCAGCCTGGGCTACAGAGTGAAACTCCCTCTCAAAAAAAAAAAAAGTAAAAATAAAAGACATATTTCTTTTTCTTCTTCATGTGATCCAAGCAATGGAATAAAAAGATAAACAAAATAGGATAACTAACTACAAAGAAAAAGTCATCATGACCTCTGTCAGTATACTTTTCTGCAGAGATAAACAGGGCCCTTAGACTCATGTAGTTTGCATGGATTTAAGACAAAATGATGCTATCTTTAATGCTTGAGTTCTAGTCTTCACCTCTGCTAATCTTTCTCAGCAATAAGGAATGGTATCAAGTTATAAAATATTCAATCTGGAAAATTTACTGATTGGGTCCCTTTGAAAATTCATTTATTTTGCTTGGTGTACTGAAACTTAAGATGTCAGTTTTTTACTGAAAGCGTAGACAGTTTATCCAACAGTGTTTTGGAGTTTGAGAAAAGAACTGATTTCCCACAGAGAGTGAAATTTGGGTCAGAAATGAATACAGCACATTGACTTTGTTAAGGAAATGCTTGCCTGTATCCATTTGGGAATCACTCTGAGCAGTAAATTTAGTGATTCTAGCCATGTGCCTTCCAGTATGTCTACTGTATTGGATGATGTCAGGCTATCTCTGATCAAGAGGAGCGTGCTTTGTTATGCTAAATTGCTTTTATCATTATTCACTTTTTTAGTTACTTTCATATAGTTTTTCAGATATTTTCTCACCAATAAGAGTTATTTTACCAAATATTCTTGGAAAGTTCCTAAGAATATTTATTCTTTTACTTTTTCTGGGCCTCACCTCCCCTACTATACAATATTATGCCCTTAGAAGGAGCAATGGACTCAAAAAGTTTTCATCTTGTTTTATTGTGATAAGAGCAGGAATTCAGGAGAATACCCCAGAACTTTGTATATATAAGACTAACAAAAGAATAGAAATAAAACCATTTTACTCTGCTCTCTTCTTATTCTTACAGTATAATAAGTAAGAGCATGGGGGTTGGGATTTAAAAGAAACTCAATTTGAATACTGCCTCTGCACCTTACTGTTTCTATGACTTTGAATATGTTATTAAACCTACTAACACTCAGTTTCTCCATCTGCAAAATAAGAATGATAATGGCTACATCATTGTTTTGCTTTGATCATTGTGGGTGATATGTATAAAACACTTAGAAATACTTGTGTACTAATTTATCACCACTGAATTTTTCCTTCTTTTCAAATCTCATGCATCAAATTGATGTACTTACTAAATAGGCTATTTCATAAGAAAAGAAATCAATATGATTTGCTGTTACCATATTATTCAGGACATACAGATTGTGATTGTTGGGTAACATGCAGTGATAATGTACTTGTTATGATAGCTGAAATAAAGTGGGTTGTAAACAAGTGTTAAAAATCAATGCATTTCCCAGACAAGCACAGAGTCATGGGGGAAAATGTTAGCATAAAGTCAGAGATAACTGGAATAAAATATTGCTTCTAACATATTAAAGTTGTGTGACCTAGAGACATTTCAATGAATTTCTTGGTTTCTCCAATCTGAAAGAACAACAACAAAACAATAAAGCCATATAAAATTCAAAGAATTGTTTTAAAGATAATTTCTAATAAAACCCAAAAGTAGTATTTGAGACTTCATTCAGACACTAATGTTCTTTCAGTATATCTGCTCAATCTTCAGTGGAGCCAGTACATAGTTGTACAAATGACAATCCCAGAATCATTTTAATTCTCTTTCAAGTTGGTGACATTCTTGAACTTGCTTTATTACTTAAAGACCCTTTGCCCACCGGAATGTTATTCTGTCTCCCAAACCTCTCTTCAGGCCCAAGCTGTAGTTACTCCCCCATCCCTCAAGAGTGTGAAGGCTTTTTTGGCTCGCAGCAAAATGAGTGACTATTTTCTGTGCATCCATCGTACCCTGAACACACGTCTATCCTAGTGCTTGTAACACTTCTGTCCCCTTATTTAGCTGAATATATGCTTCTGTCTTCAAGGCTATAGTTACTCCTTGGAGGCCAGGATAGTGTCATCTTTGTTTTTTCCTCTCCAGTTTCTGTCTTCAGAATAGACAACCTTTCGTTGTGTGGTTTGAGTGGATGAAGAGATAGATAAGATAAACAGATTGCCAGATGACCTCAAGAGTTCTTTCCAGAATGCCTAGAAATTAGTTAGCTGTAACTGGGGATGCTGCCTCATAGCGGGAGTGGTTAGCCACAGACTCAGTTCTTATGGTGCACAAAGCTCTGAAACTCCTGAGCTCCCCAGGTGTCAGGTAGCCACCTTTCCCAGCTCTTTCCTGACCAGGTTATACCCAAGCTCAGACTCTGATCCCAAAGCTGTCCACAAGTCACACAAAGGCCATGCTCATGCTCTGTTTATACAAAAAGGACAGCAAGCTCCGCTGGAGGCCCCTTGCTGAAGTCTAGCACCATGTTGCATCCAGCTGCACCCTAGCCCTAGGATGCCTCTAATAGGACGCTGAGAGAACCAGGGACTATATTCATCTACTGACCCTTCTGCCCAGACATGAGCTCCAGGCTGCACCCAGTGATAGTGTCGGTACTTCCTCCTAACCCCTTTACCTAAAAATGGACGAATTGATTTGACAAAGTCATATTAAGTCCATATTAAATCTATTAAGTGGTAATTAAAGAATACAGAATCCATGTAAGGGAAGAAATTGACTAATATAGAAAGGCAGCCAGATAATTGTCCCAAAAAGCCTAGGCTCAGAAGAGATACCAGATCTTTACAGCAGTATGAAAATGGACTAATACAGTGATAGATATAGTAGAGACTTGAGAAAGTCCAGTGACTTTCATGCCCAGCAGTTTTATTCACATAGGTTGGTAAGACCCCTAAACCACACTGCTTACTATTATACTTTACCAAAAAAGCTCATTTGGTCATCTAAAGACTTGTTGCCAGTAACCTTATGTTGTTCAGAACGATGTGCGTGTTCAACCAAAAATTTACAAGGGAGGAGAATCTACTGGGTACAGTGAATTAGAGGCTATCCAAAGGCAGCAGTCTGACTGCCCTGGCCAGTAACTCTAATGTAAGACTTGAGAAGCGCCATCTGTTCATATCTGTTTGTTTGTTCTAGAATAAGCTTTTGAGAACATTTTTGTTCATTTCTATCCACTGTGTATTGTGGCTTTCATAAGGAGTAATACATTTGATTGAGTTAATTTCAGAGTTGGGCATTATAACAGACAAAATGCCACCAGTACTGTCATACCAAAATCATTTTTCTCAACGTTCCCACAATGTGAGGAAGAGTGGAACCAAAGCCACAGGGGTGGAGCCTCCAGCGTAAGTTCTAGACATGCCTTGCGTCTCCTGCCAAGGCTCTCTTCCAAGCAGAGACCAAGCTCAGTGCTGTTCTATTGATGAGATCTGACATAATTATTGCCTAGGGTGGCATACACACATTGATTTTACTATGTTAAAACAATTAAAAAGCCATCAAAAGACTTTTAGCATGTTATAATTATATACACTATAATGCTCTTAGAAATAGTTTACCTATTTAATTGAACTCAGATCTAAGAGAAGTAAAAATGAAAATATGCAATAACATCTTAGGATATGATTTTATAATTCCCAGAGTTTGTATTTCCAAAACAAACATCTTTTATTGTTATAATTACTTTAAATACAGTAATGGGTTTATGTTTTCCCTTTGTGTTTTGAGTAAATCTGGAAAAAAGAAAAGTTCTAGTGTTTCTTATTATCTCTGCTGAGCTTAATTCTAATGTTAACCTTGAGAAAACTGATACACAGAAGGTCAGGAAACATGGTCAAGTTTCCACAGGGGAAAAGGACAGCTAGATCTCTCTGGTTCCAAAAACCTGTGTTCTTCCTGTACTCCGCACTGTTCTCTGCTGTGAATTCATTTATATTTCCTAGAGCAAGAAAATACTAGCATTCTCTTCCAAACTCACAGTCTCATGAGATGTGGGTTAAAGAGGCTGCTTCACAAAAGCCACATGTGGCCGGGCACAGTGGCTCATGCCTGTAATCCCAGTACTTTGTGAGACTGAGGTGGGTGGATCACCTGAGCCAGGAGTTTGAGACCAGCCTGGCCAACATGGTGAAACCCCTTTTCTATTTAAAATACAAAAACTAGCTAAGCTTGGTGGTGCATGCCTATAATCCCAGCTACTTGGGAGGCTGAGGCAGGGGAATCACTTGAAATTGGGAGGCCGAGTTTACAGTGAGCCGAGATCATGCCACTGCACTCCAGCCTGGGCAACAAAATGAGACTCCAAAAAAAAAAAAAAAAAGCCAAGAACCTAAATTTTGGCATGGAAACTTCCCAGCGTGAGTTTTCTGTTGTCTTATTATTGTTCAAGATGGATCAGCTTTTCATTGCAGAAGCCCAAAGTTGGAACTTCCAGCCAGAAAAGTGTTCCTTAGAAACTGGTGTGTGTGTGTGTGTGTGTGTGTGTGTGTGTGTGTGTGTGTCCTTGTTCCTTTCCTTCTTTGATTTGAGTAATTTGCCAGGTACACTATTTGATTTACATTCTTAGAGCAGTACACGTGATTGACGTGGAGCACAGGGAGCTGGGTGTACTGGAGCAGCATGTCTGCAGGTCCCAGGTCCTGCATTGCCCTCTCCCTATCTCAAATTTCCTTCCCTCCTTTCTCTTTAATGAAGCTATCACCAAAAACCTTCATTTTTGTTCTTTGTTGACTTCATTGAGTTCTCGTGACCCTTACTGTGTGTTTCTATTATAGTTTCTAATTATTTTATCTTATGTTATTCCTCTCATCCTCACACTCCTGAAACCCTCTGTACAGACTTCTAGTCCTGCATTAACCAGATTCTGTTGAAATTACGTTACCAAATCATTTTAAGCGCTCTGTAAGCTGCTTTATGCTTGCTCTATGTTTTAGGACTTAAAAAATATATTTGTTGATGTTTCTTTGAGAATATGAATTGTTTACAAATAGAAGCCATATTTACTTATTTTGCATCCCTGACTTTTTCTTAGCTAGTACTTGGCAGTGGAGTTGATCCCTAAAGTATAAAGACATCTCTTGACCTGGGAAGAATTGAAATGCTGGTCCCTAGGTGACCAGCAAGGAAAGAAAATGGAATAGGCTGAGAGCAGTGGCTCACGCCTGTAATCCCAGCACTTTGGGAGGCTGAGGAGGGTGGATCACCTGAGGTCAGGAGTTTGAGACCAGCCTGGCCAACATGGTGAAACCCCATGTCTACTAAAAATGTAAAAATTAGCTGGGTGTGGTGGCATGTACCTGTAATCCCAGCTACTCAGGAGGCTGAGGCCGGAGAATTGCTGGAACCCAGGAGGCGGAGGCTGCAGTGAGCTGAGATGGCAGCAGTGCACTCCAGCCTGAGTAACAAGAGCGAAACTCCATCTCAAAAAAAAAAAAAAAAAAAAAAGGAGTAAATGGAAGGGAAAGGAAGAGAGTAAGAATGAGAGGAAAAAGGAGGATAGGAGAGAAGAAAAAGAATAAAAGGTTACAAGAATATTATCATAATGGTAATAGCTAACAATTATTGATTACTTGTTATGTGATGTGTCAAACAGTGTACCTGATAAAGTGGTTTCTTATTTCATGCTCAGAAAACCCTAAGCCTTAGGTTTAGTAAGGGTTAGGTATAACTCATTTTAAAAATAACTAATATGTGTTTAAATATGCATCAGACTGGAGTCCTGCATAATTTTAACATTGCATGATTCTCCTACAATAGAAGGTAAAAAGTGAAACTCTTCAGTGCAGATGAGAAGTAGAACTCATGGTCCGAAGCTAGTCACTTTATGTGCCCTTATAGCATGTGGTTCATATGTTAACTTTTGATCTGATCTTATCGCTACTTCTTATTTCTGTTTTTCAGCCTCTTGGAAATTTTTTATTTGGTTTATGTGTTTGTATAAGGTGATCTCAGTTCCTTCTGAAACAATATAGAGTGTTAAAAATCAAAGCAAGATCGGAAAAATAAATATTGCACAATCTAGCTCTAGGAGGACATAAATACAGAGTACTGAAAAACAAAACAAGATAGAAGAAGTAAATATTGCATGACTTGGCTCTAGGGAGAAGCACTGTCTTGCATGGATGTCAGAAGCCCAGGTTTTGGAGGTTCACAGACGGCACCTGAGAACTAGGTAAATGTCAGTTTCACCACTTGCCGTGTGCCTTTGGATAAACTGATGAACCACTCAGAGTCTCAAGTTTTCTTGCCTATGAAATGGAGATAATGATGTGCATTTTGTTAGGGGTACAAAAATTGTTGAAAACACTTAGTTTAGTATCTTACATCTAATAGGTGCTCAGTAAGTGGCAGGTGCTATTATTTACAATAAATAAAAATAGGAATGTAACTTCTTGAAATATAACATGTACTTATTATCCCAGGTTAGAAAGAGGCTATGAGTCTCAAGTGGCAGTTTCTCTGTGTCTTTGGATAGGAAGCTGTGAAATTGCTCAACAAAGTATACCCAAGGGAGCTCTCTGATCCCTAGTGACAGGATTCCTGAAGCGAATCTGGGCATTGATACTGGGAAATTCTTTCTTAGTGAAGTTTGTGAGTTGCACCTACAGTGCATGGATCATCAGATACATGGCAACCAATGAGTGTTCAGGCAGTCAACTGGGTTCTCAGGGCAAATGTCTTACTTTGCCAAGCTGAAATTAGAAGAAATAGATTTTACTTAGTAAATGCCAGACATGGTTTTCAGTGCTTCATAAATATTTTAGTCCTTATGACAATGCTATGAGTTAGGGGATATTATTTTCCCCGATTTGTAGATAGTGAAGCAGGCATAGCAGGGATGTGATCTGACTGTGATCACACAGCCAGCAGGCATGGAGTTGGGACTCTATCCCAGGCAGTGTGGACTTTTTATTGTAATAATGAAGAAAATATCGTAATAATTTTTGTTTTACTTGAATGAGTTATGTTTAGAGGATGAAACAAAAACGTTAGAAAAAAAAGACCTTGATTAATATTTAACTTTACCTATACCTCTTTCCATTTCCGTGGCCACAAACCAGACTTCTAAACTCGACTACCTCATCTATGAAATAAAGATCATTGATCCTTGATTTCCTCATCTACAAAATGGGGAAAACAATGAATGGCTTCACAGGGGTTTATGAACATACTCAAAGATGCTCGTCAATTGTGACATGAAAGGAAAATATTATTTACTGTTTATAATTTAGGTTTAGAGTATAACAAGATGTGTGTGTGTGTGTGTGTGTGTGTGTGTGTGTGTGTGTTGCAATTTCAAATCTATATTGTGTAAACTTGCAGGAACATTATACACGTTTTCTTTTTGTCTTTCTGAAATGTTTGTTATGTGTTTTGCTCACAGTTGAAAAAATGTTTGAGACAAAAATGCACATAAAAATTATGCCAGACAGACTTGTTTGAGATGACTGAAAGAAACCATTTGGGTTTATTACCATGTATTAGGTTATCATTATAACCTTCACTATTGTTCTGGTGAATATGGTGCATTTATGCATTTTATTTCTCTGGGATGTGTAATATAATGCCTTTTTGTTATCGAATCAGTACCTATTACCCAGAGAGTTAAGTGAACACTCATTGGAGACCTATTATAAATATTTAGACCATGAAACCAAAACACAAAACGTGCTTCAACTCTGTATCTAGATTTAGCAAATGAAACTTAACTTTATAAAGCTAAAGGAGGTCCTGATAAATTTAATTCTTGACTCCAAGTAAACCACCTGAATTCAATTTAATTATCATAGCTATTCTAATTAACAGGTTGATAGTCTTTAAGAAATGCAAGATTTAGCTTTACTAATCTACTTTTTCTTATTGAAAGATATCCTTATTTGTGTAAACATACCTCCAATTACTTTTTACTGGATAACTCTGACTTCTCTCTTGGTTATTTCCTCTTTGTTCTGAGTGACATAGTAGTGGGTAATTAATTCATTTTGTTAACTGGTGACTTTGATGGGAATTCTGTAGTGTAGTACATATGCCAGCTTGCATGTAAACAGTGAAACATTAAAACTGTTCTCTGGATCTACCTGTGTGAGATTCTCTAGGCTGTGGATCTCAACAGTACATCTGCCTTGCCAGAACAGAATACATGGAATAAATACATTGCTTCCCTCATGTTATATTTATGTTTATGTCTCTGTCTCAACCAACCTCTGCTACATTGTAGCAATGTAGAGGGCTACATTGCTACCTCATATTTAGCTTATAAAATGAGTTTTCTTGCTCATGCCTTCCTTCTCTCTCCTTCACCAGCCTCTTTCTCTGAACATAATCACAACCAGGTCACACCAGTCCCCAAGAGAATGAAGCACATAGACTTTCCAGCTGATACTGCATTTTCTTTCTTCCTTTCTCTTTCCCTCCTATTAGGCTGTAGTTTTTTTAAAGGTTAAATAATGACTCTCCTATAATATAAAAGATAAATATAAAATATAAAACACGCATCAGAGTTTTAACTCAATAAGAAGAACTTGTAATGTATTACAAATAGTTTTAAATAGAACTCAAAGAACACAGATATATATATATAAACAACCAGATGGATTTGTTAGTAGATTAAAAAAATTGTTACTATTCCTACGACAATAATCAATTGCATATTCACCAAGATTCACTTGCATTTCTTTGGATAAGAATCATTGGCATTACTGTCAGTTTTCTATAGCTTATAGGGTAGTAAAACAGCTCAAAGGCAATGAACAGCTCAGGTAGTTCAGAAAGGTACACTAGACAGGACACCCAGTAATTTTTTTGGGGGGGGCCTATCTTTAAGTCTTTCACAATATCTTCTGATGCTCCTTTCTTTAAATATTAATTGAGTGCCTGGCCAGGTATTATGCAGTAATCAACCACAGAAGTAAAAGTCACCATAGAGTTTAAAGGCTGTTTAGAACCAATGAGAGAGACATTAAAGAAACTCACAAACAAATATATAGTTACACATTTTGATAAGTTCTATTGAAAAAAAGGTGAACAAGGAGAGAAGCAGCAAGGTATGTCTGAGGAAGTGATATTTAAGCCATATTTGGGATGAGCCACAACTGACGGGACAGAGTCCCTAGACTACCTGTCTAACCCCGGAACACCTTTTAATGGTCGCAAATCTTTAAACCCTCTCAATTTATTTTCTATCTCCTTTTTCCCAAAGTAATACCCAGCTGCCAATTTTCACAGTTGCCAACTTCACTTGAATGATGTCTTTAGTTTTTTAACTCCTTGGCTCTTTTTGTTAACTTCTAGGCCAGTGTTGTTTCAAAAATTTTGTGATTGTGACCACCAAAACAGTAAGAAATACACTGCACCCCCTCCATTTTTTCCCATTCCATTTCATTCTAAAGATATAAGTCTCAAGACCCATTTAATTTCATAAGCCAAATGAACAGCCACCTACAATTTGAAAAACACTATTCTAAAACAAAAAGTTTTATCTATTTAGCTTTGTATCTCTGTTATAGAATGTCTTATTTAAAAACAGCAAACAAAACAAAAAACCTCTCTAGGGCTCTCTTCTGAGCTCTGTACTCTAGTTCGGGACTGAAAATCTTCTGCCGAACAGACCACGTGCCCTCACTTAGCCAAACTGACATCTTTGGGAAAGTACCTAAATAAATACCCCAGCATGCCTTCAGTTTCAAAAATGTAGGAATCCCTTAAAAATCCTTCTTTTATTTTAGAGGAGAGTTTCACCATCCCTTCAGCATCTGAAGCTAAAAGTGCCTTTTAAGTAATTTCATATTTATCTGTTTCCTTTACAAAACTTTATACAATTATTGCTTCAAATGTTCCATTGAAAATCAGAGCGAAACTTATACATTCCCAAAACAAAAATGTTGGAAGTGTTTTTTTACATTTTTAGACCAGCTCTCAACAACCCAGTTAGGTGACAAACTGTGGGACTTCAACTGCACCTGTTTTCATGACGGTGTTTCAGCGGGAAGAGCATTTTGATTTTAACTTAGTATGCCAGGAATGAAAGTCTCATGCAAGGACAGAAACTGGGGCTTTCCTAGGGTTATATGAAGAACAGTTAAGAGAAGAAACAAGTTCAGTCAGACCAGATTTAGGCCCCAGAGAAAACTCTGGAACCAAATCTTGACAGGGTGTGTGTTTTGGTGACATATATGTGAGTCTTGGGCCCTGGTTTAATCTGCCAGTTCCTAAAAACAAGGAGGTCTTACTCCTGAACCCCTTGGGAGAAGATTGATTGCTCTGGGTTGATTGAATAGCAAACTCGAAGTCTCCTTGGTGGGAGGAAGATTGATGTGTTTATGAACTTTATGAGCATGTTTGACCTGCTGGGAGAATATTTCTTGTGTGATAGGACAAAATTCCAAGCCTGTCCATAATTTTAAACACTGAAAAGCCTTAGGATAGATTATGTTCAGCAAATGTATTTATGACTAGCTTGATTTGACCAAAAAAAAAAAAAGTGCACAGAAAAAGTAATGCTTTACCTGTCACTATGTCAAACAGCCAGATTCATCGTGCTGGTCTTGGAGAAGACTGGATTAGTCAGGCTGAAGTGTAGTTTTGACAGTTGTGGTTGTAATCACCAATAAAATCCTATCTTTGCAATTGCATGTGCAATTGGAAATCCATATGCAAATTGGCATTGGGCCTTTGTAAAAATGTATACATTTCAAAAGTATGAGAGGCTACTAGATCGTACATGTCCCATAATGTGTAGGTAGTTAGAGTTTGAGCTGTCTTGCATTCAAAGGTAAGGCCACTTCTAGCTCTAGAGTGCCTTTTGCCTTTTTGGTGTGGACGATAATCCTTAGACAGGTAATACTGAGACCAGGTGAGATGTGCTTCAATATCCCCCATAATTTTTATTTTCCACATTGGTCATAACACTGTAAAGATTTGGGAGAGAATGACTTATGACAGTCCTATTTTAATTTTACCTTTGAATAGAATATGCAGTTCATGGTCGTAAATGCAAATTACTGGCAGTTTGAGATGTGATTTATAATGGAAACTTCTATCTTTAGCTGTTAGTGTATTGAATATCAACTCAGCCTGACTTAAGGCAAGACTTGACCGTTTTATTTTTTGGCAGAAATTCTCATGAGTGCCCGCACCAAAAATTCACTTACCACATGACATGAAAGAAAAAAAAAAAAAAAAAAAAAACCTGTAAGCTACAAGCTCGCTCTTTCCTCTTTCTTCTCCTGGAATTTATTTAATATCTTTTTCACCTGATTGGATGGTAGACAATGAAACCGCTAGAGCCAGTAAGATTCTTGTTCTCTCCCCTTTTGTATTCAGGGAAAACATATTTGTAGGATTACGCTCTTGATTTGTTGGAACTGTGATGATAACGGGCATTTTCAGGGATTGAATTGGTGTTGGTATCTTTCAGAGAGCACAACGCTTGGTGTTCCTGGCTGAGGGGACAGTAAGTTACAAACACCCGGCGCCCTCTAGTGTTGTTTTCCCTTCGAACGCAGTAACAAGCACAACTTTAGCACTTTGAGATGAAGCTGAAAGGGTGATTGAGCCTGGGACTGGGTATTAGTGGGTTGATACTAAAGCATAAAGGTGTCTTTTTGTTTTCTGCTACTTCATAACTGTAACTAGAAAATAAGGATGTTCTGTGTCTGCTGTTTCAAATTCTATTTCTTTGGTGTGTCTCTATAGGGACTTGACAATTTTCAAGATAGCACATATGGAAACATCAGAGATAGAGGGAGTTGTACCTGAGAGCCTAAAAGACAGAATCTGAGTCCAAAGAAAAAAATATATATATATATTTTGAGCTGGAGCCTTGCTGTGTCACCCAGGCTGGAGTGCAGTGGTGTGATCTCAGATCACTGAAACCTCCCTCTCCCTAGTTCAAGCAGTTCCCCTGCCTCAACCTTCCAAGTAGCTGGGATTACAGGCACATGCCACCATGCCCAGCTAATTTTTTTTTTCTTTTTTTTTTTAGTAGAGGCAAGGTTTTACCATGTTGGCCAGATTGGTCTCAATCTCCTGAGCTCAGGCAGTCTGCCCCCCTGGGCTTCCCAAAGTGCTGAGATTACAGGCCTGAGCCACCATGTCCATCCCAAAGAAATTTAATGATAATTTTAAGATTTTACTTATTTAGTGTATTTTGATTGTAAGAATACAGTCAACTCTTAGTGATCTGTAGGCTAATTTTTCATGGTCAAGTTACCACTTGTATTTTCTTCTTCCCTTTCTAATGGCAATTTTCCTCTATTCTCTCCATCAATACACCCAGAATTACATTAGAAAGTTATTTTAAAAGTTTTTAAATTAGATAAGCATATAGTACATGTCATCATAAAATCTATTCAAAATTCAAATATCATTTATTTTCAAGTAGCTTATCTGAAGTTTTGTAGTGTGCTTATTATTAGGAAGTATAGCCTCCAATTCACCCAGAGCAATTACATTCTTTGGAACAATTCAGAGATTATGTACTTTGTTTTCTGAGTCTGTCTAAATATGGAACATCCTAAGGAAATACAATTGAAATTGACCTTAGAGTTACTTTTTGACATCTAGTGGCAATGTTAACTAAATGTTATTAAAATACTTAGAATAAATTTAGAAAAGATATTTTAAAACAATTATGTGATATAACAACAGTTCCACAAAGAAAGAATGGATAAGAGTTTTTGCAGAAGCTAATTTGGAATTTATAGATCCATGGTTACTTAATGTGAACTGGTTTGCTGTTAATGATGTTTACAAAAGTTTTATTTCCTAAAAACCCAGAAGTATCAAAGTATACTTACTTCATTTGATAAATGGTTTTAAAGTATTTCAAAACATTTTAGAGAAAATAGTTACACTGCCTAGGAAGAAACTATAAATCTTTCACATTATAGAGTTCGTGAAATTCATTGGGATGCTAACAGGACAAAAGCATCCCAGTGAATTTCATGAACTCCATAATGGGAAAGATTTATATGTCTGTAATCTTGAAAATACTTTCTGTAAACATTATCTTCTGCCCACCATAGATCAGGCAGTAGTCTTTATTGAAAGAAGATTTTAACAAATTGAGAAGCATCTTGCTGTGTTTGGTTTTCTTTGTAACTCAGCATTGAAAAATTGGAGAAAACAACAACTAAATTATTTACGGATCTAGATACTGCTTTGAAAGAGAGCAGAATTTGAATAAGACAATGATTTGAATGGTGAAATTAAAATATTGTTACATTTTCTATAACAATTATAATTAATCACTTGTGATTATATTTGAACGTAAAATAATGTATAAAATGGTCATCTCTGAATTTATTTTACTGTAAGAATTTTGAAAATTCCAGTAGTTGCTGCCTCTACATGAAGAAGCTTATCAAAATTGAAGTTAATGAAAATAATCTAAGAACTAGGATGATTCAAAAAAGATTATCTAATTTGGCATTATTGTCACTATAAGGAAATTTATGGGAAAACCTATATAACATAATTATTTTTAAAAAATCAAGGCAAGGAAAATTGTATTTTATGAACTAAACATATTTATGAGTTGTGTATATGCTTATGACTCATCTAAACACTAGTGGCCTATCAAAAGAACCCCTGACATACACAGTAGTAATGAATATCAGCCATCTTTGAAGTCTTGCTGAATAGCAATCATAAAATAAATCCTATCGTTTCACTCCTTTTTTCAATTTTGTTGTCACAGAGGTATATTTATCAAGATGGGAAGGTAGACTGTGTTATTTAGTGGTATATTAGCTTGGCTTATAACGTTTAGACTACTTAGATTTGCTGTGTGAGGGCCGCTGGGTGTTCCCTTTTTGCTGCTCTTGCGGATGCTAAGGCCAACTCATAGGAGAAGACTCTGGGAGTAACCTTCAAGGCAGGGGGGCCAGTTTCTGCTGTCCCCACAGAAAATCTGATTCGTTGCCTTTCGTGTGAAAGGCTGCCACAAGAGTGAGAGAGACACCACATGTCGCTTTTATCAACTCACCAAATGTTGGAGTTGTGGGTTTCTTCTGTCCAACCAAGAGAGAGTCCATGATGAGAACTGAGTTCGCGTCTCAAACCTTCATAAACATTAGGAAAGGTTCTGTGAAAAAAATCCTGTGATGAGTCCTCTTGTAAAACCACCACTCCTTGAAAAATTTCCAGATTCATTTTTAAATACATTTCCCCCACACATTCCACTGATTACTTGAACCAAGATACATCTCTAAGAAGAGACTCCTCAATGCAACTTCATTCAACAGTAACAACAATAATAAAATTACTAGGTTTGTGCTAGTGAAAAATTCAGATCCAGCATTTGTTGTTTCTTGTCAAAACTGCTCATATACACCCTCGCCCCTGGGTGTGTACTGTTTTGGACAAAGAGGTTGCCTTTAATCTGAGATTGAAATAAGCATGAGGCGTCTTGGTATAGTATTTCATAGTAAGCAATTTTCAGGTAAGGCTGGAAGGAGACGCTCTGCCAGGCTATAGGTGTTGATCAGGCAGCTTTCATCATGATTCTTTCACACTTGCAGTAGATGCCTCTGAAAGAAACACAAATGAAAGAGTATTGACAGGAGAATAATTTAGCATAGGCATGAGAGTAGCAAACGCTGTGCAGTTTAGGAGGTTGGCAGCAGCATCAAGCTCCTTCTGACAGGTAAGCCCCTAAAGCCAAGGCAGTGGAGCTAAGACAAGCCAGCCCTTACATGACAGATTTGGGCACGCAGCAGTGACATACCACTCATGCTCTCTGTTTTGTTTTTTCTTTTCCTTTTCTTTCAAGATGACAAACATTTCATAATTCTCTTCCATTTTCCTTTAGCCTTTTTCTCCTCCCTCCTACCCTGTTCTCTTGGTGAATGATGACTCTAGACATTAATATCTTTTTTTTTTTTTTTTTTTTTTTTTTTTTTGAGACGGAGTTTCGCTCTTGTTACCCAGGCTGGAGTGCAATGGCGCGATCTCGGCTCACCGCAACCTCCACCTCCTGGGCTCAGGCAATTCTCCTGCCTCAGCCTCCTGAGTAGCTGGGATTACAGGCACGTGCCACCATGCCCAGCTAATTTTTTGTATTTTTAGTAGAGACGGGGTTTCACCATGTTGACCAGGATGGTCTCGATCTCTCGACCTCGTGATCCACCTGCCTCGGCCTCCCAAAGTGCTGGGATTACAGGCTTGAGCCACCATGCCCGGCCTGACATTAATATCTTTGTTCTTATTAATTTCAACTTTTTATTCAGATTCCATGTTAACAGTTTGGCATGGTAGTTGAGAGGAAAACACTGGAGCCACACCATCTAGGTTGAAATCCTGATTCTACCCCTTAACAGCTTTGTGTCCTAAAGTTGTATTTGACTCAGTTTTCTCATCTGTAAAATGGGAGTACTTTTGTTCCTCCCCTCCTTTGGTTGTTGGGACTTGAGATAAGGCTATGAGGAAAGGCAGGAGCCAGGTAGAGAATAAAGGACACGTACTTTAAGTAAGTGACCAAGGAAGCCCCTCTAGGGAAATAGCATTTAATATGAACTCTAAAGGAAGAGAGGAGTCAGTTACTTCATGTCTCTAGCAAGGCATTTTCGTTCTGTTGCCTGTTTTTTTCAATCAGTTATGCATTGGGTTCCAGAGAAATTACAGCTAGTAAAGTGCTTTTACATGTTCTATCATTATGCTGTTTGTTCTTCATAACAACCCTGTGAAGTTTAGATGAGGAGACTGAGGCCCAGAGAGGTTCCAGGAGTTGCCCGTCTGTTGTTTTCACTGCATCACTGTTGCTTCCCATCTTGCATACCTTCGGGCAAATGTTTCTTGAGGCTCCAAAGAAGTAGCATTACCCCTCCCCAGATTTATTCCTCTCTTTTCTTCTCTGTCTCTCACCTTCGAAATCTTGGGATCTTGTCTCTTCTTTCAAGCTTTTTGGAATCAGTGAAGGGTTCTATGGCTTGCTTCTTTCTAAAGTCTTAGTCCATATCCATCTCCCTACTTCCTACCGTCATGTATCTCTGAGCAGATATATGGACCATGATGGACATGACTGGTTATGTCTAAATGTAGTTTTGGTTCCTTTGCGTTCAACTCTTGCCTTCTTGCCTAATGGTCTCTTCCATTAATGCTAAAGGCCGTTTGCACCTGACTGGTTGGTCATTGTGCTCTATGATCTTAGCCAACATTGATGCTGGCTTCACTGGCAAAAGGGAGATTTCCTCAACATGCGGCTAATGGCTGAATTGTTCACCACAGAAAAGGCATCACTTCAATTTAGGCACAGGAAAGTTTTTTTTTTCTTCTGTGCCCTAAGGCCGTGCATGTGCTGAGAACTGAGTAGGACCCTCAACTGTGCGGAGGGGGTGAGCGTGTCTAAGTGCCAATGGCTGGAATTTGAAGTTCTCTTTAGCAACCAGCTAATTAAATAAAAACATCTATTAATCTATTAATATTGATGTGGGAGAAGGAATATATTTTGAAGAAATATTTAAAAAATAAGTAAGCTTAGAGTTTTTCCTGACATTTTCAAAATGCTTCCTTAGTATAAGTGGAAAACTGATACTTTTTAAGATCTCTAAAGCTACAGCTGTCTTACAAACAAATAGAATCATAGCTGAAGATCCACATCTTATAAATAATATTTACTCTAATTTTCTAATATATCCAGCTTTATAGAAAATGCAAAAAGAGGTCCTACAAAATATCAGTACCTTTTAAAATACCCATTCGGCCTTAAGTGGTCTTTTCAGATTTGTTCCTCCCTGTCTCCATTTGGTAATGGGGCAAATTTGTCCACTAGATTTGATAGCACAGTACCTTGGCCCCAGTATAGTGTGAGGGGTTCATTAAAATGTTTTATTTTCATGCACTTCAAAATCAGAATAAAAAATTAATGTAATAGTAATGAACAATAATCATGAATCCAGCATGAATATGTCTGTCTATATATCAACATGGTTCTAAAATGTAATTGTTAACGTTTTTAATGAAGGACAGGGTCCACAAACGCAAAAATGCTGAGGACCCATGAAACTTAGAATGCATTCCTGTTTGTACACATTATATTCTAGCCCAGTTAGGTTTCTCACTGTTCCTTATACATTTAACCTGCTTTCTTATTTTCATTACTGTTATTCTTTTTACCTAGAAGGTGTATCCAGGCTTAACCCTTCCGTTTTTTCCTAACAAAATATTACCCGTACTTCAAAGCACAAATGGTTACTTCTCCCTCAAGTCTCCTCTGATTCCCCATTCCTCATCTGTTTTATATTCATGCGAAATCACTTATATTCTGCATTATCATATATTTTTCAACTCAGCAATTATTGAACACCTCCTATGTATCTGATGTTTGGCTCTGTGCATGATGGCTCGATTAAAGAGAAATCAGATACCCTACCCTGAGCAGATTCTCATCTTAGTGGGAGCAGGAAGACAGGAAAACAAATAATTATTAGAAAATCGTATCATAATGCTATCGTAGAGGTTCATTCAGAGTGTTCCTTTTATGTTGTCTATAGATTATAAACTCACTGAAGGGAAGTACATTTTATTCATTTATGCGCAGGCAGTTCTTACCTTAGAAACAAGTTGTGTTTGAAGTTACGTTTAAGCCCAACTTACATACACATCCAGGCTCCACTCTATTGAAGATGGCAATTTGTCCCCAGAATTGGCAGCAAATATGCCTGTACATTGAAACATCTGTGTCCTTTTCATGTAGGCTTTTCTGCCTAAAATGCTCATTCGATCCTTTTCTGTCTATTGAAGACTGAGATCAGTCTCTTTGAAACCTTCCCTAGCACCCCAGTAGCCAGATCATTATCTCCTCAACTCCCCTAGTACCTCATATAGTATGTGTTATAATACATTGTATCATAATTGTTTCAGAATAAAGAAGCAAAAGGCATAATTCGCTGCCCCTTTAGGATACTGAGCCTTTCTTCATTTTTGAATCACAGAGCCTAGAAGGTGCTTAAAGCATGTTTAAGTTGCTGAAATAACATTAAGGTTCATTGTTTGGGACTCAGAATGTATTCTTCCATTTTCCAATAGAAACACATTGTGCAAGGAGTTAGCTCCTCCAGCCCATCTTACAAGTGACTCTTGAACCAACAACATAACTGAAATTTAAGTCCAATAGCCTCATTCCACCTAAATACCTTACACTGCATGACAATGCATGCAAAAGTTATTTACAAAGTTATTGGAGGATACAAAACTTTCTTCTATAGAGAGAGGATGCTGGCTCCTGCACTTGCTGTCCAGTGGCAGTGAGTGGAAAGTCAACCAGGTGTTAAGGCTTAATGATGGTTCCGTGTGGTTTGGATTACAAACTAGAAAAGTCAGTTGTGGGCACTTGAGCACTGAAGGACAAGAACTCTGGCACATTGAGGAGGAGGGAAGGTGGGGCTAGAGCCATCTTGGCCATGTTCTCTCATCCTGCTTGCATCTGTCTTCTCATACAAAGGTAAATTCTACTCCTTCTATTCTTTATTCTTACTGATTGATTGACAGGGTCTTGCTTTGTTGCCTAGGCTGAAGTGCAGTGGCGTGATCATAGCTTACTGTGGCCTTGAACACCTGGGCTCAAGAATTCTCCTGCCTCAGCTTCCTAGGTAACTGGAACTACAGGCATGCACCACCATTCCTAGCTAATTTTTCAAAGTTTTATAGAGACAGGGTTTCACTATGTTGCCCGGGCTGGTCTTGAACTTCTGGCCTCAAGTGATCTTCTTGCCGTGGCCTCACAAAGTGCTGGGATTACAGGTGTGAGCCACTGTGCCGGACCGTTTCCTAATGCCTTTCTCTCAGCAGGAAATGGAAGTATAATTGGAGTTTCAATTTCAGGAAATTGTGTGATACTTATTTTACAGATGAGAACACTGTGATTGTGATTCAGAGTTTGTTTGTTCGTTTGTGTGAGATGGAGTCTTACTCTCTCCCAGGCTGGAGTGCAGTGGTACTGTGTCGGCTCACTGCAACCTCTGTCTCCTGGGTTCAAACAATTCTCCTGCCTCAGCCCCCCCGAGTAGCTGGGATTACAAGGAGCCCATGAGCACGCCCAGCTAATTTTTGTATTTTTAGTAGAAACAGCGTTTCTGCTAAAGGACCTCAGGTGATCCTTCTACCTGGGCCACCCAAAGTGCTGGGATTACAAGTGTGAGCCACTGCGCCTGGCCAGTTTTTGTTTTTTGTAATTTGCTTGGGGTCACACAGTTCATGCTCTGAAGTTTCACACCTTCTGTTTAGATGACAATGTCTTACTGAGATTTTGGCTTTCTTCCTCTCTCTCTGTTTCCTTTGCTTGTTTCTCTTCATGTCCTTGGTATAGCTTTCATTTTCTAGACCTCCATGGTGGCATCATCCAAGAATTTAACATGGGTAATTATATAGGACCATGTTTGAATAAGTACAGGATGGAGAAGAGGTACTTTACAGCATATGCAAAAAAGAAAGTATTTTTGCTGCCAAGAACTAGCCCTAGTATCATTTTAGGAGGAAGTAGGCAGCTCAAATCATCCCTGAAGCACCGCACACCATTTAGATGCAGCAGTTTAAGAGGAGTATAGATCTGTTCTTTTGCCTTAAATAGGTCACTATTTAAATGGGTCACTATTTAAACAGTGACCTATTTAAGGCAAAAGAACAGTAAAAAGTCAGAATGGAGAATCCAGCTGTGTAAAGTAGTGTTGCAGGAATTAGGACATTTCTGGTGGAGATGAGAAGGCAAAAGGGACATGATTATGATCCTTAAATCCCTTAAGGACTGTAATATGACAGTGGCATTACCTTTGTTTTGAATTGTGCCCACCCAATCCTTCCACCCTCCCAGGAAAGAAAAGTAGAAAGAGACAGAATTTAGGTTAACATAGGGAAGAACTTTCAACAAAAGACTGTTGTCCAAAGAAGAGTCTCTCAGTTGAGATTTTAAACTATGAGCTCAATGACTTTCTGGCAGGTATGTTATGGGAGGCATGTGGAACACTGAAAAAAGTTGCAATTAAAAAAGCTACCAGTTCTCTTCCAATCATAAAGTTCTAGAATTTGATATGATTCTTTTAGTGCATCTTCTCATTCCACCAACTTTTTTGTTTGTTTGTTTGTTTGAGATGGAGTTTCACTCTTGTTGCCCAGGCTGGAGTGCAATGATGTGATCTCAGCTGACTGCAACCTCCATCTCCCAAGTTCAAGCAATTCTCCTGCCTCAGCCTCTCAAGTAGCTGGGATTACAGGCATTCACCACCATGCCTGGCTGATCGTTTGTATTTTTAGTAGATGGTGGGGAGGGGGTGAGGGGGTTAGAGTTGGGGGGGGGATGGGGGGTGTTCACCAGGTTGACTAGATTAGTCTCAAACTTTTGACCTCAGGTGATCCACCCACCTCAGCCTCCCAAAGCTCTGGGATTACAGGCATGAGCCACCATACCTGGCCATTCAACCAACATTTATTGACCAATATTCCGGGTACTTTATTCCCAGGGAAGCACTGGTAGGTAAGATAAGACAGAATTTCCCTCCCTCAAATAACTCATCATTTCCTGGTGAAAACAGAGCAAACAGGTTATTTTATAGAGTCACAATGACAAGGGCCACAGTAACCCAGAGGTGAAACATCTTTGTAGCTGCTGTCCCTACCCATCTCATCTGCTTGGCACTCATCATTTGCATACATGCCATTTGCTTTCTATTATGAACACCTGTGACTCTCTAACTGCATGCCTTTCCTGGATTCACTATAATGCCCGCCTACATGGGAAAGCGTGGAAATTTTAGGAAATTCTAGACTAGTATCCAGAATGACAGTTAGAAGGTGGCTGGGAGAAGTGGGGAAAGTGTCCCCTGAGCTGGGGAACAATGTGAGTGAAGGTCTAAAAGCCAGAGAAATACTGTTATACTTGGACAAATGCCCTCAGGTGGCAGGAATGTAGAATCCAATGACCCTGGCACATAATGGCTGCCCAATAAATAAATTATATGAATGAGACTGGAGAGAGAGGGTATACCATGAAATCTGCCTTCCTACAATCTAGGGAAGAGTTATTCAAAGAGGGGTCCTAGGAGCCATATGCATATCAGATGTTATCTGTAGACTGAAAGCATAGTACGGAAAGTCTCAAACGTACATGTACTACTTTTTCCTAAATAGTATTATAATTAATTAATTACAAATTCAAATGTAAAATTACCAAACTCATGGTAGCTTTTTGTCATAAATTTTTTAGGCACAGATTTTAAAATTACATCTATTCTTCTGCAAGTAGCTGAGAGTAGATTTTATATTGAATGAGAGTTGAAAGGCTGAAATTGCTAGCCTAGAGTACATATTTGTGCCTAGCATTTTCCTCCTTGGGGGGATTTTTCCATTCTCCAACCAGACACCATTTATCAGTTTTGTTTAAGTAATAAGTGGTGCTTAATGCACCACTTCCTTTCTTATGCCTCCACATCAGTCTGGGCATAGTTTTTCTCAGACTGACATCCCGATACCTCAGACCAGGTCTACATTTCTTGATGTCTTTTTTTTTGCAATCTGCAGGCATTTTACTTCTGCTCTTTCAGGGTAACTACTTAGAAACTGCCATTGCCCGCTCTACCTGCTTTTCTCACTCCTCTGTACCCCTTGGTACCAAAACCTTTCAAATATGTTCTGTGCTTACTGTTTGATTTCTGCTCCTCCCTTTCCCTCAAAATCTCATTCCCATCAGGCTTCACCCCTACCACTCCACCAAAACTTTCTTTGTGGAGATCACCGATGATTTCCACATTATTAAGCCCAATGGCCCATTTTAAGTCATCAGGTTCTATGACCTAGAGTCCGCACTTCACAGGTTGACCGTCACCTCCTTGGAATCTTTTGTGCCCTTGGCTCCCAGGACAACACATTCTCTTGATTTTCCTCCTATTTCTCTGGTAGTTGCTCCTAAGTTTCCTTTGCCTCTTCCTCCTCATCTCCAGGGCTCAGAACTTGGATTGTTTCTTTTCTTTTTCTGTTTTTTTTCTTTTTTTTTTTTTTTTGAGACGGAGTTTCGCTCTTGTTACCCAGGCTGGAGTGCAATGGCGCGATCTCGGCTCACTGCAACCTCCGCCTCCTGGGTTCAGGCAATTCTCCTGCCTCAGCCTCCTGAGTAGCTGGAATTACAGGCACGTGCCACCATGCCCAGCTAATGCTTTGTATTTTTAGTAGAGACGGGGTTTCACCATGTTGACCAGGATAGTCTCGATCTCTTGATCTCGTGACCCACCCGCCTCGGCCTCCCAAAGTGCTGGGATTATAGGCTTGAGCCACCGCGCCCGGCGGATTGTTTCTTTACTGTCTATGTCGTTAGGATCCTATGCAGTCTCATGGCTATACATGATCAGTACACTGAGACTGCTAAAATTTAACTCTGCTCTGGACAGCTTCCCTGAAACTCAGACTTGAATATCCAACTTCTCATCTGATAGCTCCACTTGGATGTCTAAAAGGAATCTCAAACTTAACTGAGTTAAACCCTGGATCTTCTCCCCATGTCAGTTAGTAGCTACTCTATCTTTCCAGTTGCTTATGCCAAAAACCTTCAAGTTATCCTTGACTCTCTTTGGCCAGGCTTACAGCAAATACTACTAGCTCTACCTTCAGAATCTATCCTCAGTCTTACCACCTTGACTCACATCACTACCGCTCTGGTCTAAGCCAACATCACCTCTCCCAGGAGGCAGCAGTTTCCATGCTTCCACCCTCGCCTTGCCCCTAACGCCTGTTCTCTGTACAGCAGCCAGAGTGTAACAGAGTGATGTCGTCAAAACACAAGTCACATCATGTCACCCCTCATCTCTCCATTTCACTCAAGTAAAAACTAAGGTCAGAGCAGAGGCTGTCAGGTCCTAGAGGAGCCCAGCTCCTCTTTCCACGCTGACCTTGTCTCCCCTCCTCCTCTTCTCCTCACTCACACTGGCTTCCTTGCTCTTCTCCAGACATGCCTGCCCGGATCCTTTACACTTGCTGTTCCCTCTACGTGGACTGCTCTTCCCCCTAGATATCTATATAGTTTGCTCCCTTTCTGAATTCAAATATTTTCTTAAATGGTACCTTCTTTGGCAGGTCACTCTTTCGGTAAGGCACTCTTTGGCTGCCGTATTTAAATATAACTTCCCATCCTGGCCTGCAACTTCCCTTCTCCTTTCCTCGCTTTATATTTTTCCATTCTGTATAATTTATCGTCTTCTGTATAGTTTACCTACTTGTTTAGTCTACAAGGATGTCATGTTTGTCCACTTTTTTCACTGATGTGTTTTTGTACCAAGAGAATTGACTGTTGCATGGTTGAAACTTAATAAATATGTGTTGACTGATTGATTGAATGAATAAGTGAGTGAATGAATTGGGTGGAATGGGTCTCTATTGTTAGACCGCTAAAGTTTGACTTTATGTTCCTTTGGTTTCTGGTCTGAATCATTCTGAAAGGTAGTAAATGTGTACACCAAACTTATCTTTCTAAATATACGTGACAGTGGTGTCATTATCATCACTGTGTTTTCTGGAATCTTTATATAGAGAAATGGCATCCTGCACAAGTGTAATAACTGATAGAAAAGGCGCTCTGGTTATGAACAGCAACCTACTTTTATATTTCATCATATTAATGTATTTTATAGATAGAATAGACTTTTATCTTCTCTGAAGGTCTTGGTAGCATACAGGCTACACTAGAGGAAAAACAGAACAACAAAATTGTTATGGTACTTTAAAGTTCAACAAAGCCAAAGGTAGGGAGGCATTGCTGTTATCACCCCTGTATATCATTCAGGAAACTCTGTGAGGCTTCTCAATCACAGAGCTTGTCAAGGCTGAAACTGAAACAGTAACTTCAGACTCCAGAAATTATGCATTTTGCAGTACAGAGTAACAGATATCTCCTTAGATTGTGGCACACAAAAAGAAAGGTTCACTAACCCAGAGTAAACTTCTGTTTTCATCACGAATTCACTATGTATTATTAATTTAAAAATTTTGTATGTATGTATTTTCTATGTATTATTAAAAAATATAAACATATTTTCAGCATTAATTTACTATGTATTATTAATTTAAAATTTTATTCCTAGTGTTAAGATAATATAGCAAAGAAGCTGGAAAGTATAGGAATATGAAAATCAAAAAATAACCTGTAACTTTGTCAGGAAAATACAATAACCATTAACATTTTGGTGAATTTCATCTTTTTTAATCTTATCCTAGGATAAGTATACAAGGATAATATCCTAAAATTAGCATCATGTGTGAGTCTACATGCACATGGTGCTTTTTACAAGAATCTAAAGATACCTTACCAACTCATTCACCCAATAAGTTGGATGCCTGCTGTATGCCAGGTGGTTATCTAGTCACTGAGGTCACATCAGTAAATAAGGAAGACTCACTCCCTCCCATCCAGGAGCCTAAAAAATTGTGAGATGAGACAGACAACACATGAGATGAGAAATTGTGAAATAAGAGAGAAAAATAGCCCTTGAAAACTTCATTGGAAAGAATGATGAGAGATGCTGTCAATCCTTAAAGGTTGAGAAGAAGCCAGTTGTGAGCAGAGCCAGAAGCACTGTACTGCCAGCAGAGGGAACGGCATCTGCACACTTTCTTCTAGAGAAATGACTTACAGGTTTGGGCTTTCGAAAGGTTTGTGTGGCCCTGGGGTGGCTCATCAGAGAGGAGGGAAGGCACAGTATGTTGCGGGGATTTGACTTCACCTGCCAAATTATTAAGTCCTTGAAGTCTTTTAAGAATAGGAATGACACACCCTGATTCATATTTGAAAACCTGCATTCTGGCCAACATGTGGGCACTTGACCGTGGGAGGCAGAAGCGAAGTGAGAACACCGTGAAGGTTGGCGTCAGAGCAGATGGAGAGAAGCGCACAGCCTGCAGAACTATTGCACAAGTAGAAAGGGCAGAGCTTGCTGAAGGTTTGGTTGATGGGGGGTGAGAGTGAGAAAAACGAGGAACTCCAATATGATCCCACATTTGAGCATGAGCAGCTGCGTGCCTTGGAGGACTGGTGGTGCCAGTTACTGAACTGGGGAAGCCTAGAAGCAGAATGTATTGGCAGGGAACGAGTGTGTGAGCAGGTGTGAGAGGACTCAGAGTTTAATATAAAATATGTTGCATTTGAAATATCTGGGAGAAATCCAGGTGGACATGTCAGAGAGACAGTTGGATGGCAGCAGCTGAAAAAAGAAGTAGAAAGGGAGGAAACACATTTCTTGAGCTTCTGTTGTCCTAGGTACTGCTCCGATGTTGTTTAATACCCCCATGAAGCTCGGGAGCTTGTTTAACAAAGACACTGCAAATCTGAGTGGCTGACATGACTTGTACTATTAATAAATGGTAATAATGTAAGTACCAGAGCCAAAACCTGAATGCTAGTTTACCTAGTTTCAACATTAATTCTTGGTTCCCACCAAGACTAACAATTGTTCTCGTTTGATTAACATTTAATTAAGCTAGAATTGGCAATATGGAAATTCAACTAAACACCTCTCAGGAGTATTTAAAAATATAAGAAGATATTTATTGACTTAATACAGTAAATTATAAAATGCCTCCTATGAATGATTCAGAAAGAGATCTGTCCTCAATCTCACCATTGCATTGTCTAGTTTTCTATTAAAGGTATCAAATAGCTTGCCACAATAGGTCAAGTACTGACTTTTCCATGGAGCCAATTTTAAAATAGATATTTGATTCTAGAATAGTTTTGGAGTTACAGAAATGTTGCACAATTATTATAGATAGTTTCCACATACCCCACACTCAGATCCCCCTGTGATTCTTCCATTACTATGGTACATTTGTCACAACTAAGGAACCAACGTTGGTTCATGGCTGTTAACCAAATTCTGAATGTTACTCAGATTAATTTCTTTTTCCCTACTTTATTTTTCTTTTTCTGGTCCAGAATCACATCCCAGATACAGCATTACATTTAGACATCATGTCTCCTTAGGCTCCTCTTGGCTGTGACAGATTCTGAGATTTTCATTGATATTCATGACCTTGACAGTTTGGGAAAGTACTAGTCAGGTATTTTGTGGAATGTCTGAAATTAGGGTTTGTCTGATGTTTTCATCATGACTAGGTTGGTGTTACAGGTTCCTAGGAGGAAGGCCACAGAAGCGAAGTGCCCTTCTAATCACATCAAAGTTACCTGCCATCAACACACAACTTATCATAGATGATGTCAACCTTAATCACTTAGCTGAGGCAGTGTTTCCGAGGCTTCTCTACTCTAAAGTTACTACTTCCACCCTACCATGGAACATATTTCAGTTGTCTTTGATTTCTTTTATATGCTTCTAGAGCTTCCCTGCTGTACCTACACAGGTATTAGCTCTAACAATTAATAGAATACTCAGAATTTACCAGCCATGCACTGGGCTAAGTGACCACCTTGAAATAGCTCCATATGTAGCATGCATATTTCCATTTTATAGGTGGGGAAAACCCCACCCATGCTGACAGAGGTATGTAATCTGCCCACAGTTACACAGCTACTGACTCCAGGCTGCAGGACCCCATTGCTGGAGTGGTGCTGACCCCTCACTTTGCCTCCTGCGTTGATCTTAGCAGAGCCCAGAATACAATAGAAAGGCCAAACTGAAGGTCCTGAAGACTTTACTGTCCTCCTGCTGAGAATTTGTCTCTGTCTTTGGGGAGAAGTGTTCAGCTTTCAGTATTCTATTCCTTTCGTTTTAGCAATTAATGTTCATTACCACATTGCTAGACACTAAGAAAAAGTAAATTCATGGGGAAGATGACACTTTTGCAGATTACTGTTCTTAGAAGTTATCTTTCAATTTCATCTATTCAGATTCTAATGAAAATGATTTTTGAGGACCCATAATGTTTGCTGCCTTTCCATTTAAATTCCAAAGAGGTAGTACCTTCACCCGAAATCTGTTTTGTTTTGACTGTGCCACTGACATGCTGTTGGGTCTAGCTGTGTCTATACATTTCAGATTCCAGGACCCAGCTGAATATGGCTGAATGAAAAGGTTCATACTGTTCATATCAGAAGCTGTTTCATCTGAAGTAGTACATAAACCTGCTTCCCTTTCTTGTGATGGTCATGAAAAATGTGTATTTGTACTTTTCATCAAAGTTCATGGAAAATTCCATTCAGCTGTTATTTTTAGGTTGTTAAAAGAGATAAGAAGGTGTAAGTCTATTAAATTCAATATCGACTGATACAACCATGATTAGATCTATTAAGTTAATTTATTTCAGAAGCATGGGATTTAAATTAAATCTTTGCTATACTTTCAGGAGACTATGAAGAAATATGCATTCCATTATTATATATTCTTTTGGAAAATGCAAATGCAATGAAAACCATTGATACTGTTTACATTCCAGTCCTATTCAGTTTCCCATAATGTAATAAATGTCTTTTTTTTAATTCTTTTTATTTTTTCATTTATTTTTTTAATTGCATTTTAGGTTTTGGGGTACATGTGAAGAACATGCAAGATTGTTGCATAGGTACACACATGGCAGTGTGGTTCTCTGCCTTCCGTCCCCTCGCCTGTATCTGTCATTTCTCCCCATGCTATCTCTTCCCACGTCCCCACCCCCTCGTCCCTTCCCCATTTCCCCCCAACGGACCCCAGTGTGTAATGCTCCCCTCCCTTTGTCCATGTGTTCTCATTGTTCAACACCCGCCTATGAGTGAGAACATGTAGTGTTTGATTTTCTGCTCTTGTGTCAGTTTGCTGAGAATGATGGTTTCCAGGTTCATCCATGTCCCTACAAAGGATGTGAACTCATCGTTTTTGATGGCTGTGTAATATTCCATGGTGTATATGTACCACATTTTCCCTATCCAGTCTATCAGCACTGGGCATTTGGGTTGGTTCCAGGTCTTTGCTATTGTAAACAGTGCTGCAATAAACATTCGTGTGCATGTGTCCTTATAGTAGAATGATTTATAATCCTTTGGATATATACCCAGTAATGGGATTGCTGGGTCAAATGGGATTTCTATTTTTAGGTCCTTGAGGAATCGCCACACTGTCTTCCACAATGGTTGAATTAATTTACATTCCCACCAACAGTGTAAAAGTGTTCCTATTTCTCCACATCCTCTCCAGTATCTGTTGTTTCCAGATTTTTTAATGATCGCCATTCTAACTGGTGTGAGATGGTATCTCAATGTGGTTTTGATTTGCATTTCTCTAATGACCAGTGATGATGAGCATTTCTTCATATGTTTGTTGGCCTCCTGTATGTCTTCTTTTGTAAAGTATCTGTTCATATCCTTCCTAGGCAATAAATGTCTTATCTTAAAAAGATACAAAGGATCTAGTTCAGGAAACTTTCAGATTTATGTGCATCTACAATTACTGAATCACAGGTTGCTAAAATTTTCACATTTTATATCAACGTAAGGGGCAGAATGTTTACACAGATAATCCTTTTCGCAGAGCCTGACTATTGCTGTATACATTTTTAAGGTGCTTGATAAATATTTAGTAACATTCTTGTGTCTCCAAGTGAAAGTAGATCCAGACAACAAACAAATAGCATTAACGTGCTTCTTTAATCTTCTACTCCACAGATTTCCAAGAGATCATGTGTCAGAAGGTGTGTCCCACATGGCAGACCATGAGCTCTCCAATGTGGGAGATGGGCCACCTGCCTGCTGGAATTACCATCATTTGTCTTGTTTTACTATACACTCAAGCAGAGTGATCTGGTTTGGCACATCTGTTTACTAGCTCCGGAGGAACATATAATAGTGATGTTGACAGATATACAGGGCACTGTGTACAGAATGAATCAACTCACTCTGTGTTGGCCCTTATAGATGTATTTGCATCTATATTTTTTGTTCTTCTTTTCTCACTGTTCTCATATTCCATGCTCTCCTGTTTACCTTGTTGCTTTTGGCATTTTGAGAAGCGTTTTTGTATTCTCTATATAAATGTTGTGGATAAAGCACTTAGGGCATTTCAGAGAAAGCTCACTAATATGTAAATCTAATAAATCTATAATGCCCTCTTATATAGAAACCCAGTACAGACTGCCTCTGAGATAAAAATGCTTGATTTACTTCTTCTATGTTACGTAAGTGAAACATGACTATTTAGAAAAAGTTAAATAGTCTTTTTTGTTGTTTCACCCTGATGTATTTGAAAAGATTTTATAACCTCGTTAAATTATCCCATCCCATTGTACATAATGCATCAGTACCTAATGGTACCCTGCTTTCTTCCTTTGTCAGTATTTTTTTTATAAACTCTGCAGTTGATGCATCCTTTGGTTAAGACAAAGCAAAATTAAATTCAATTGTTCTCCAAGAAGTCATGATGATTCCTTCATTTGTTCTTTGAACCTTTCATGGACTAGGCTGACACACTAGAGCATATTGCGGAGGGGGTAGAATGCCACTGCTCACACTGCTTTACCCTCCAGAGGCTAGAGGAAGGGGCTTCAATTACTTTCCCTGAAGAACCACTTTTTACCTGGGTTCTATATATTCTCTTTAAAAAAGCCACTTTTTTCCCGCAGTTCTGATTTAGATTCAGAGGTCTAGGAGATGTAGACTATTGCCCTTTGTGGAGTAACTGCCATTGTGTTTTTTAAGAGAGCTTCAATGAGTGAGTTTTAGGATTGTGTGGAAATTTCTGTGAAATGGTCAAGATTCTCCTATGTAGTTTTGAAACTGAGTAATAGAAATAGAGAGGAAAAAGACTTAAAATTCTTTCATTACATGTACAGTGATTCCATCTTATATTGTTTGCAGTGAGTGAGTGACTCATTTGTAACTCAGTTTGGGAGGACGAGGAGATGCCATGTTTGAATCATGTCACTTTGTGTAGGTAGAAGAGCTGTAGGGGAAGAAGCTGGGCTTGCTGGGGGAGAAATGGGAGGTCATAACTGGCTGCAAGTCTGTGTACTCTGGCTATTACTTAATCTCTCTGAATATGTTTCTTCATCTGTAAAATGAGGCTAGAATGTAGTTGATAGGAATGTTAGGTGAGGTTACTCAGCACAGAAAGGCCAAGCTGAAGGTCCTGAGGACTTTATTGTCCTCCTGCTGAGAATTTGTCTCTGTCTTCAGGGGGAAGTGTTTAGTTTTATATAAAAGTGACAGGTAATAGGCACCAAAAAAAATGACAGTTCTCTTTCCCATCTCCTCTAATATTATAGAAAGAAAAGACTGAAAGGAACCAAATGACAGAACTTTTTTGCCTTTTTTAAGTTGTGAATTGACAACTTATATTTGTATAGATTTATGGGATACAAAGTGATGTTATGATTTAGGAATCTAATGTGGAATAATTAAATCAAGCTACCACCTCAAATAGTTAGCTTTTTTTGTAATTATAACATTTGAAATTTACTCTCCTAGCACTTTTGAAATGCACGATATAGGCATACCTCAGAGATATTGCAGGTTCTCTTCCAGATTGTCGCAACAAAGTTAATATTGCAATAAAGCGAGTCACACAATTTTTTGGTTTCACAGTGCATATTAAGGTTATGTTTACACTATACTGTAATCTGTTAAGTTTGTAATAGCGTTACATCTAAAAAACAATGAATATGCCTTAATTTTAAAGTATTGCTAAAAATGCTAATGATTATCTGAGATTTCAGTGAGTCTTAATCTTTTTGCTAGTGGAGGGTCTTGCCTCTATGTTTACGGCTGCTGACTGATTAGGGTGGTGAAGGGTAGGGTAGCTGTGACAATTTCTTAAAATAAGACAGCAATGCAATTTGTCACATCAATTGACTCTTCCTTTCACAAAAGATTTCTCTGTACCATGTGATGCTGTTTGATAGCATTTTGCCCAAAATAGAACTTCTTTCAGAACTGGGAGTCAGTCCTCTCAAATCCTGCTGCTGCTTTATCAACTAAGTTTATGGAAATATTCTAAATAATTTGTTTCCATTAAAAGAGACTTCACAACATCTTCACCAGGAGTAGACTCCGTTTCAAGAAACCCATTATCTGACTGGGCACCATGGCTCACACCTATAATCCCAGCATTTTGGGAGGCCAAGGCTAGTGGATCACTGGAGTCCAGGAGTTTGAAATCCAGCCTGCCCATCGGTGAAACCCTGTCTCTACTAAATAAAGAAAAAAAATTAGCTGGACATGGTGGCATATGTCTGTAATCCCAGCTACTCGGGAGGTTGAGGCATGAGAGTCGCTTGAACCCAAGAGGCAGAGGTGGTAGTGAGCTGAGATCATGCCACTGCACTCCAGCCTGAGTGTCAGAGTAAGACTCTGTCTCAAAAAGAAGAAAAGAAAGTAAACAACAACAACAACAGCAGCAGCAGCAACAACAACACTATCTATTTTTATCCATAAGAAGCAATTCTTTGTTCATTCAACTTTTTTTGTTGTTGTTGTTCTTTAGGTTCTGGGTACATGTGCAGATCATGCAGGGCTGTTGCATAGGTACTTGCATGGCAAGGTGGTTTGCTGCCTCCATCCCTCTGTCACTTTTATCATGCAGCAATTCAGTCACATATTCAGTCTACATTTCTAATTCTAGTTCTCTTATTATTTTTACATCTTCAATGACTTTTTTCACTGAAGTCTTGATGTTCTCAAAGTCATCCATTAGGGCTGGCATAAACTTCATCCAAGCTACTTTTTTTTTGGAGGGGGGAGGTTTAGCATCAGTCTTTAATGCTGTCGCACTGCATCGACAAGTCACACACTTTGGTCTCATGTTGGCAGTGGCAAGTTACAACAATGAGTCTAAAGGTCTGAGTACCCAACTGGTGTCGAGGGAACAGACATTTGTTCCCACTCCCCCTCTCTCCCAAGATTTCTTCAGAATTCCATTTTGGCCCTGTACAGAGAGCAGTGGCTTCTGGGGACTAGTTTTATTTGAGTGTACACCAACTATACACTGAATTAATTATAAAATGTTGATATTTTGACTGTCTCTCATAAATCACAAATGTTCTCAATGGCATCTAGAAGGATGACTCTTTTCCAGAAGGTTTTTCACTTACTTTGCCCAGATCCATTGGATAAATAATAATCTATGGCAGTTATAGCCTTACAAAATGTATTTCTTAAATAATAAGATGTGAAAATCAAAACTAATCCTTGATTGATGGGCTAGAGAATGTATGTTGTGTTAGCAGATATGAAAACAACGTTTACCTCCTTATGTCTCTATCAGAACTCTTGGGCAACTAGGTGCACTGTTAATGAGCAGTAATGTTTTTAAATGAATCCTTTTTTCTGAGCAGCAGGTCTTAACAGTGGGCTTTTTATATTTAGTAAACCATGCTATAAATAGATGAGCTGTCACCAGGCTTTGTTGTTCCATTAATAGAACATAGGCAGAGTAGATTTAACAGTATTCTTAGGGTCCCTAGTATTTTCAGAATGGGAAATGAGCGTTGGCTTCAGCGTAAAGCCCACCACTCCATTAACCCATAAGAAGAGAGTCAGACGGTCCTTTAAAGCAAACCACTGACTTCTCCTATCTGCTACTGAGAGACCTAGATGGCATCTTCTTTCAATGTGAGATATCATTGAATATAAGATGTCAGTGAATATAAGATATCAAAGTACTCCGGAAGTACTTCCTAACACATCTTATAAGGCTCCTTCATCTACATTGAAAATCTGTTGTCTAGTGTAGCCTCCTTCATCAGTGATCTTAGCTAGATGTTCTGGAAAACTTGCTGCAGCCCTGTATCAGTATCTGCTGCTTTACCTTGCACTTTTCTCTTATAGCGATAACTTCTTGCCCTAAACTTTATGAACCAGCCTCTGCTAGCTTCACATTTCTCTTCTTCAGCTTCCTCACCTCTCTCAGCCTTCACAGAATTGAAGAGAGTTAGGGCCTTGCTCTGGATTAGACTTTGACTTAAGAGAATATTGGGCTGGTTTGATCTTCTCTCCAGACCGCTAAAACTCTTTCCATATCAGCAATATGGCTGTATCTTATTCCTGTGTTCCCTGGAGTAGCATTTTTAATTTCCTTCAAGAACTTTTCCTTTCCATTTGGCTAACTGATGAATATGAGGCTTAGTTTTCTGTCTATTTTGGCTTGTCACATGCCCTCCTTACTAAGGTATATTTCTAGGCTTTGATTTCAAGTGGGAGGTATACGACTTTTCCTTTCACTTGAACTTAAAAGCCATTGTAGGGTCATTAATTGCCCTAATTTCAATATTCAATTATTCTTCCTTTCTTTGCTGTTACCTGTATAAATCCCTTTCTGGCTTCTCTTAATTTCACCCACCTGTATCCTTGACCACACTTTCTTAAGCTTCCTGGTCTTGCTCCATCGATGATATCTTGTCCAAGTTATCATTTATCTTGCCTTTTGTTGTAGAGCCTTCCTTTCAGGCTATTAATAGTCTCTTCTCAAGCTCCAAGTAGACTAAAACAGCCAAAATGCATTTCTTCTCTCTTTGTTTAAAAAATAATTTGTATTGTATATGTTTAACATCTATAACATGACATTCTAAGACATATATAAACAAAATGACAAACAGCTAGTCTAAGTAAAAAGGAAAAGACTCAAATAAAATAAAAAATGAAAGTGAATAAATTACAACAGATGCCTCAGAAATTTTTTAAAAAGTATCATAAGGGATTGTTATGAGCAATTATACACCAAAACATGGGATAACCTAGAAGAAATGGATAACTTCTTAGAAAAATACAACCTACAAAGATAGAATCAGGAAGAAATAGAAATCCTGAACAGACCAATAACATGTAAAGAAAATGAAGAAGTAACAAAAACTCTTATGCCAACAAAATTCTCATGCCTTCATAGCTGAATTTTGCCAAACATTCTAAGAAAAATTAATACCAGTACTTCTGAAACTCTTCCAAAGTACTCCCCAGGGCATACTTTCCAACACATCTTATAGGCCACCATCACCTTGATACCTAAACCAGACAAAGACATCACAAGAAAATGAAACTGTAAGCCAGTTCTCTGATGAATATTAATGTGAGAATTCTCTATAAAATATTAACAAACTAAAGTCAACAACATATCAACATTATAATCAATGTTATAATTACAGCTAACATTATGATTAATGGGGAAAAACTGAAAGCTTTTCTGTTAAGATCCAGTGTGAGGCCAGGATGTCTACTTTCTTTGCTTCTATTCAATGTAGTATTAGAACTATTAGCAAGATCAATATGACAAGGAAAATAAATAAAAGGCATCCAAATAAGAAAGGAAGAAATAAGGTTATCTCTATTTGCAGGTGATATGGTCTTTTATGTGTTAAAAATATCTCAAAAATACCGCAAATAAACTATTAAATAGATGTAGTACAGTTGTAAGATATGAAATCAACATACAAAAATGAGTATTATGTTCATAAATAACATAATTGAAAAAAATTAAGAAAACAATCCCTTTTATGATAGTATTAAAAAAAGGAATAAATTTAACCAAGGAGGTGAACAGTCTCTACACTGAAACTATAACATTGATGAAAGCAATTAAAGAAAATACAAATAAATGGAAAGATATGTCATGTTCATGGATTGAAATAATTATTACTGTTAAAATGCCTATACTACCCAAATCAATATACACATTCAATGCAACATCTATCAAAATGCCAATGGCATTTTTACAAATGTAAGATAATCCAAAAATTCATATGGAACCATAAAGGACCCAGAATAGCCAAAACAATTCTAAGAGAAAAAAAATTGAAGACCTTACACTTTCTGATTTAAAATTATATTACAAAGCTGTAGTAATTAAAACAGTATGGTACTGGCATTAAAACAGATACATAGACCAGTGGAACACAATAGAGTCCAGTAAATGGTCAACTAATTTTTGACAAGGGAACCAAGAGGATACAATGGGGAAAGAATAGTTTCTTCAATAAATGATGATAGAAAATGTATTGCCAAATTCCTGCTCTCATGATTCTTCCAAAATATTACTCATTTTTTCTCTTGTCTTTTCTATGCTCATTGCTCATATACACTTAATAATCAGCCCACTGCATTGCAGATGTGCTTCTATCCCCACCATCTCTAACTCTGAAGACTCTCAAAGATTACTGGTGATGCCCCAAGAAACAAATTTGATTATATTTTATCAGCTCTACTCATCCGGACCTTTGAAATATCGAATGCCTTTCTTTTAAAAACTCTTTCTTCCCTCGGCCTCTGTGGTACTCTGCTTGCTTTGTTTTCACTGGACCTCTATAATCATGTATTCATCCTGCCTCTCCCTCATCCTGCCACACAAATATAGACTTGCACCAAAACTCTTTTCTTAAGACTTCTTGCTTATTTCTCTAAGTATAAACTCACATCTGCAACTATGACATCTTGGTAAACATTTTTCCAGTCAAGACCTTGAGCCCCATCCTCGATCCGCAGACCTAGGCATGCATACCCCAAGGCTTCCTGATATTTTCCTCTTAAATTATCCACTGCTGTTTCATCACCTGAAATTGAACGCATCTTCCCAGGAAAGACCAGACTCTTCCTGAGCTTCTCTGTTTCTACCAGTGGCACCAACATTATCTTAGTCAAGCGATCTTGAATGCTTAATGCAGTCATATGCTCTTAATATAGCAGACAATTTGCTCCTCTTCAATGAGATGTCAAAGGTATACATGCATCCTCTAATGTGATTTCGCATTTTTTCTCCTTTGCAACTGCTACTACCCTAGATAAGGGTCTGAACACTTTTGCTAGATGAAAGAGAGAGAAATGATTTTTGTATGTGTGTGTGTGTGGCCAATTTGTAGCTGCCTACAACACTGTGTTGAGAAGAACTCAGATGCTGCATTTGGGAAAGGGTGCATTACCACCTGCAAGGTTTGCCAAGAGTGTGAAAGAATGGCAGCCTCGCTGGCACTGACTCTTCTTAGAGTTTTCTAATTGATCTGCTCTCTTGTAGCCTCATTTCTTTTCATGTATAAAACACTATAAATTATTCTTCTGAAAGCACGGTTCTGATGGCTCAAAATTGTCTACTATGTTAAGTAAAAACTCCCTAGCTCAGAATCCAGCATTCTCACAGTTTTCCTCCTAAAGCCCATCTACTTCTCCAGTCTTTGGCTCCTCTGCTGCAGCCAAACTCAACTACTCTCTTCTTCCCAAACATCCTCCTCCTTGCTTCCTCCTCTTTACCCCAAATATGTGATCCCTCACTTTTCCACTTCAGCCTCCAAGCACCAACTCATTTGTTGCTTCCTTCTCAAGACTTTGTCCTATTTCTCCCACCTATTCAGCATTTTCTCATTTCTGAACCCCTATGGTACTTTCCAGTTTTCGGATGCAAATAAGCAGTGGTGACACATAGGATGCTATGCATTAACTAGGTCACCCAAGTGTCTTGTCTGCTCCTTCCTAATGAGTCATCCCCTCCGTCACTCCGCTCTTACAATTCAGGTCTCTTGTCATTCCCCTCCCACCCTACTGTAGCCTCATTACAGGCAGGAACTACACCGAATACCCTACCATGTTTCCTTGTAGTTGCTGCAGCGTCTCCCGTAGGTTATTGTTTGATGATACTGGATTAAACTGTTCCAAACAACTACTAAATGTAATGCTGGGTGTTATTTTCTATTTGCATTTTGTTCGAAGTGTCTGAAATGGAGCTTGCATCTGACAAAGACCATGGTGGTAGGAGTAATAAGTTGAGGTCTTTTCAACTGCTACATGGCAGGGGTTAGATCAGGGAATTCCTACCCCTGTATATCAGGGATGCAAACAAAGATGAAATCCAAAACATTATTAAGAGAGTCTAAAGCAGCACTGTCCAATAGAAATACAATGCAAGCCGCATATGTAATCTAAAATTTTCTAATAGATGCATTTAAACAAAAAGAAATAGGTCAGATAGGTAATTAAAATATTATTTGACATTCAATCAATATAAAAAAGTATAAATGGGTTAGCACATATTCCTGTTGTGATATTAACTCTTAGGAATTCCCATATTTTTCACTTACAGCACATGTCAGTTTGGACTAGTCTTATTTCAAGTGCTTCATAGCTATTCGTGGCTTGCAACTGCCTTATTGGGCATTTCAGGTCTAGGGTATCACCCAATCAAAGATACTTTAGGCTAACACAAAAACTGGAGTTGAAAATTGGAATTATGGGGATGAGAACAAATGGGCCAGGATATAACTGGGTAGTCCTTAGGTGTCCCAGTTGAGAAGTTAGGATGGGGGAAGAGAGGAGGCGCATCCACCAGCCCTCCATTAAGTCCCCAGGACCTAGATTAGTGTCTGGCAGAAAATAAGAACACAGCCTTTTTTTTTTTTTTTTTTTTTTTTTTTTTCAGTAAAAGAGTAAATTAACAAAAAGCAAAGGAATCTGGTCTAAAGTTTTTACTCAGAATGCAATTTGAGTAGCAGCACAATTGATCACTCTGAGTCTTTAAACTTTAAATCAAGCTTCTGCATGCAAAATTTCATTTCTTGGTTGTCCTTTGCAATCAATTAGCCACCACCTTAGAAACCCAAGTGTCACCATTTTATTTTTTATGGTCTGAATTGAAATATTCAAATCTTTTTAGACAAACTAGCAGAGACTACTGTTCCAAAAAGAACGGTGAATTGTTGCTGTTACCATAAATTAAAAGTTATTTCATCCTATGTCCCTCTGCTGGCTGCTGTGGGTAAATTACAGACACAGATTAGACACAGATTCTGCCCTTGGGGAAACTATAAACAATCAAGACTTTTATTTTTTTAATAACCATGTCACCCTAGAGCCATCTGGTGTATATTTAGAGTAATGTAATTTCTTCTCTTGCTTGATGATACTGATATTATGCCGCAAATATATTGCATTTAGAAGAATAATTGGGTTAATTTCTGCATGTAATCCAACAGTGATTTAATCTTTCATTCTCTGTGAACCACAATAAATGCTGAATTAGTTCCAGTTTTAGAAAAGTTATAGAAAAAGGGGTACATTGAAAGGCCAGTGTATATTACCATTTGGAAACACAAGATGATTTTTTAAATATGCTCATCTATCAGGCTGGTCTAAGGGTACCCAAATAAGAGAAAGATAAAAATGTCAGATAAAAGAAGAATGGTATCTAAGCAAGGATAATAATAACAGCTATTCTTTGTTGAGTACTTACCTATAGTCAGGCAGGAAGTGCCAAAAATACTTTACCAACATTTTCTTATTTAATTTATCTGACAGTGCTCTGAAGTGTATGCTGTTTCACCCTTTTTAAAGATTAGGTAAATGAATCAGAGAAATTAAATTACTCACCAGAAGCTTGATAGTTGCAAAGTGACATATCTGAGACAATACTCTGTTTTGATATGTGAATCCTAGCAGGAACATACGCGTACAACATACACAGCATTGGCCCTGCTACCAGTAACAATCACATCAAAATAAAACAATTATCTTCAGAAAGAATGGGCTTTTCAGTAGGCCCCGTGTAATAAATATATGGTGTGGACAGGATATATATTTTTTTCTTTTCTTTTTTTATTGCATTTTAGCTTTTGGGGTACATGTGAAGAACATGCAAGATTGTTGCATAGGTACACACGTGGCAGTGTGATTTGCTGCCTTCCTCCCCTTCACCTATATCTGGCATTTCTCCCCATGCTATCTCTCCCCAACTCCCCACCTCCCACTGTCCCTCCCCTATTTCCCCCTGACAGACCCTGGTGTGTAGTGCTCCCCTCCCTGTGTCCACGTGTTCTCATTGTTCAACAACCGTCTATGAGTGAGAATATGCGGTGTTTGATTTTCTGCTCTTGTGTCAGTTTGCTCAGAATGATGGTTTCCAGGTTCATCCATGTCCCTACAAAGGACACGAACTCATCGTTTTTTATGGCTGCATAGTATTCCATGGTGTATATGTGCCACATTTTCCCTGTCCAGTCTATCATCGATGGGCATTTGGGTTGGCTCCAAGTCTTTGCTACTGTAAACAGTGCTGCAGTGAACATTCGTGTGCATGTGGTGGACAGGATATTTTCTGATTGATAACTGCAAGACAATCTATTTATTACTCTTTCTGAAGCTCAATTCAGGAACTTCTAACCTTGGGTTTGACTGGGCTTCAGAAAGGTTCATGCAGTCACGCATTTTTTGCAGATTCTATTTGTGCATGCATTTTTCTGGGTATTGGGGGTCAATAGATTTTATTAGATTTAATCAGATTCTCAAAGAGATACATGACAAAAGGATTAAGAACAGCCACATTAATAAATATCACAATGGAAAGTGCTGGAGGCATGAGATGTATAGCATTTTAATCACAAATAATGAAACACAATATTAATTACGCCATGTCCTGATATTAGTAACAGTAATAGCAAATATAGCATTTAGAGCTAATGTTGTCATCCATCTATTCACTAATAAAATTCTTGGGTGCCCTAATGAGAAACAAGATATAATAATTATCATAATTACTTATATTTTGAAGAAAGAATAAAGCATCATTTATCTCTCTATTCATCTATTTCCATCAATAATTTTCATTTATTTGTTTAACAAATACATTTTCAGAGCTAATGTTTTAGGTGTTTGAAACACAGCAGTGTTCTCAAAGTTCTCTCTCTTGTGGAGTTTACCTTGAAGAGGGTACTGAGAAAAGAAAGAAATACATACCAAATACTAAGCTGATGGGAAGTGCTAAAATGGAAGTTGAATGAATGAAGTTCAGAGAACAGTGGGAAATGGTGGTTGTATATTATTTTATTTTATTGATGGATTGAATGCTGGTGTTAATATGGTGATCCAAGAAGGTCTCTCTGATAAGGTGAAATGTAGGCAAAGGCCTGAAGAAAGTGTGTGAAGAAGCCCTGTGGCTACACAGCAGAAGCCTCAAGGAGGCCTGTGTGGCTAGATGGAGGGAGAGGCAGAGGAAGGGAGGGAGGAAAGCAGGAAGGGAAGGATCGCCAGTTGTAGATAAAAGATAAAACAAGTATATGTGGAAAGGGCTGGTTCTAGGAGGCCTTGCATGCCTGGTAAAACTATATATATATATATGTATGTGTGTGTGTGTGTGTGTGTGTGTATACACACACACACACACACGGATTGGATGATTGGATAGTAAGGTAGGAAGCTGATGGAGTGCTTTGTGCAGAAGATGGCTTGATCTGTCAGCCTAAATCGTCATTTTATTTTCCTTTTCCATAGACTGGGGAAGACATTCCAAAGTTGCTTTCCTTATTTGTGGTTCATTTAAAAGGTTTCTCATTTGTATACTGGCTGGGTGCATTTTAGTTACCAGGAAACCTAGCTCTTATTTAAGCCTCAGCTTAACTGAATGTAAAATTTAAGGGGTGCGACTTTGAGCACAGCTAAATGCCATAATTTCAGTATTTTCGAAAGGAGTAAACCTGAGCATTGACATTGCTCATTCTGTATGGCAGTGCAACATGAAAGCTATATTTGCAATAGCTGGAAGAAACGAGGCTCACATCCTTCCTTTCGGCAAATGGCACCAGACAGGGTCAAAGATGCTTGACTGTGGATTATGTGTATGTAAAAAGCTTGGCTTCCCGTATTTGCTATTCTAGACTGCTACATTGGGACAAGAAAAGCCAAGGTGTATTCAGCCAGTCCAGGAGCCCATCCAGGGACTAATTTCCAAACTGCTGTTCAATGTTGAGAAATACTAAGTCTGAACATGAACCAATGCATTGAGTACTAGACAGTGGTGCCCTTTTGCGTAAAACCAGAAATTTGTGGCAGTTAAACTCTTTAACCAAAGCAAAGGAAAGAAAATGAAGCAGTAGCATATAAAAATCAGTCAGAAGCTTTCAGAGCCACTCCAGGGTGAGGACTCTTCCACCTGCCATTCGTTCAGTTTCTGGGCTGCAGCAAACACATCCTCCATTAGGGGGGCCCATAACCCTTTTCTGGTCTGTATGCCTTGTCACTGCAAAGAGATTCCGATTCTGATTCACTCTCTTAGTCTGTCTCTCCCTTAATCTCTCTCTCTCTCACTGAAAACTAGATAGAGTTAGTCAAGAATGTATTATGTGTATTATTTTCTCTTACATAGTTGAATAAATCCCAGCTTTTGAACAAAGGAAATGAATTACTATGTGACATAGCAAGGAAAAGTTGTGACTGTAACACTGTGCTGTACCCTGTACACAGTCTGAAAATTTCAGAGTTTTTAGATTGATTTGCATATGGATCGAGTGATGATAGACTGTTGAGAGGATTCTTAGATGTTATGGGGAAGGAACTCCAGATCCCCGGGAAACATCCGTGATGCAAGAGAGCCTTACTTGGCTGCCCCGCACCTTCAGACAGGAAACAAGGAAACCATGTAAGCAGTTGTTTCATAAATCCTGAATGAGGAAAGCAAGTTGTCAGTAAAAAACAGAAATGATGGAATATAAGTAGGACATTGTAAAAATATTCCCATTTGCTCAGATCATAAATACACATTCTAGACTTGCCAACTGGAAATTAACAGCATATAAATGCATTTTTAATGGTTTGAGTCTCAGCTTATTACCTAAGTCTATAGAAAGTTATCGCTTCTGTCAATAAGAGTCTTTTGAATTTAATACAAAACATTTGAAACCTACAGAGAGGGACATTGCATGTAAAGACATTACATACCGGGAGGGACATTTACAAACACCAATACACTCATCCCCAGATATAACACACCTTACTACTTACCATATTTGCATTAGGTTCTTTTTTTAATAGATCAAGACATCCAGAAAAAAAATTAGACTACTTTAGCCTTCTGTTATTGTTTCATGCTTAATTAGAATATTTTATATTTCATGGGAATTCTTATGTGACATTGCTAAGGACTGTGAATCAAGAGTAATCAACCATTACATGTCTTGAAAACTCTACGGATATATAGGTCTCCAGACTCCTCATGTTACTGTCAACCAAAAGCCAAAACCAGAATGTGTGCCTCAGAAGGTATTGAACTGAGATATTTTATTTATTTTTGTTTTGGAAGGGAGAGATCAGGGCAGAGAGGTTGGCCTGAATTGTTATTTACCTGGGTGCAATTCACAGACAGGAATGGGGTTCTCCAAGGGGCAGTCTCTAAACTGTTTGGAATCCCTGATGTATTTCCCAATGGAATCATATACTATGAGGCTCCTCAAAATTATATACTTACTACAAATAAAACAGCACCCCAATGCTGACCCATAATAAATGCTATCTAATCTCCTGTCCCTTTGTATGTAAGTGTGAATTAGTCATGAAATAGAAAAGTTTTATCAGTGTAGCCTACGTGAATCAAAGTCCTTGCTTGATACTATCTGCTGATAAATTTTCTCATTCTATTTTATGTACATTTGAACTCAGACACAGAAGCCTGCCCTCTAGCCGTTCTATTATTTTTTCAGTGAGCATCTAATTCCTCTGGGTTATCAGTGAGATTATCTACAACTGGAAGATGACTAAGGGTTTGACAAGTGTCTGACAAATGTCCAGTATTGCATTTGTTCAACTCCAGGAACTAGATGTGTAGGGACAGGATGGATTGCCTGTTCCTGACTCCCTTTTTGGAAGAGATGTCTGGACGGTACCACTGGGGGCTGTCGTTCTCTTGAGATCATCAGGGACTAAAGAAGTAGGGGATGTGGTTGCCCTGGTTCCTGGTGAGAACCTAAAGAATGGAAGCAGAGGAAAAGATTGTCTTTTTCCAAGACAGAGCAAAGGCCCAACTTTAGACATTACCTTCTGAGCCCTAGGAAGCCTGGGAATCCCCTCCCCTTAAAGAGGATTCTAGCTACGGAGTTGATCCCTGTGACCTGGGAATGCCTGAATCAGTGCTGAGGATGCCAGTGGCCCTGAGAAGTGATGCCCATAGAAGTCAGAAGTATTCTCAGGCCTTGCTCATGGGAGAGGCAGTTTCTTGTCCCTGGGAAGCTAGGGATACAGTGGCATTTCTCCACACCCCTCTCTTTGTTCCAGGCTCTTCATTCCTGAATGAATTCATTGAAGATGGTAAGGAAATGAACTACTTGCTTTCTACCACTGGCTCATTTGCCACTGCTAATGAAAAATCTCTACAAAACTATGTGTGAGTGCTAAAGAAACAAACCCTGGACAGGAGAAAATAACGACAACTCACTAAAGAAAAATGCGATCCTGACAGGGAGCCCATGTGACTGTCTTAGGGCAGCAGGTCTCAAGAAACAGGAGAGAATGTTAATAAAAAACAGAAACAGCACAGAAGTGTCACGAAGATGTAATTAGGGTACCAACATTTAATTCTAAAACTAAAACAAGAGTAGAATTAAAAATTAATAGGTAACTAGAAGAATCATTATGGTAAAAACTGAAATTGTGATGTAGATCAAGAGGCTGAAGTTGAAGTTCAGCAAAAACAGAGACTTGGAAGACGTATCTAGAACACACAGCATGTACTCAACGTTTTGGAACAAAAAAATGGGAGATTAAAAACAGGAAAATATAATTAATAACATGTAAAATAGTTTTCTGAAGGCAGTCTTGAGTTTCTAGACAAGAAAGCCTTGTCAAGTCCTTAAAGAAGCATTTTGATGTTTCCAAGTGACTTTCTAAACTTCAAAAGGACAGTGAAAAAATAACTGACAATTTTCTAGACAGAAAGTACAAGTTACCCACAAAGGATGTCCTTCTGAATGGTGGGAGAGTAAATGACAGTATTATACGTGCTCATGCTTTAAAATTATTTTTAGCTGAATTCATTTGCCACTAGAGTATCAACCGGGTTTGCGTATTCTTTGTTTGCGGAAAGGGACTGGATAAAATGATTTAAGGCTCACATAGAGGAAAAAGGGTGTGGCAAGAGCCAGGAAAGTAATGGGAAAATCATTGTTTGTGGAACTTGCCTTACCAAATATCAGATGTTTCTCTAAAGCTACTAAAAACCAAACAGGATAGAGCTGGCACAGGCACAGACAGCGATATTGGTCCAACAGAGTAAATGTCCAGCAATAGTTGCAAACGTGTGAGAAATTAAAATTTGACAAGGATGGCATTTCAATTCAGTGGGAAAAATTTGCTTCAACTAAATAAAAGTGGACAGCATTGCTGACATAATGACTGTCCAACACAGGAAAAGGCAAAGCTAAATGCCAATCCATATTACAGAATGAGTTCCAGATCAATTAAAGGGATACATATAAAATATGAAATAAAAAAATACTAAAAAATGTCCTACCAAGACAGGAAACTGAGATGATAAAAGAAAAAAAAATGAACTATGTAACTTTTTGGATTGCATGATATAAAACAGTATAAAAAGAAGAAAAATGAGAGACTAGGGGAAAAGTTACAGGACATATGAAAGATGAAGGGTTAGTCTCCCTAATATTAAAAGAATTTCTATACTTATATTTTAAAGACTTTAATCCAGTAGAAAAATAGGAAAAGAATATGAACATGAAATCCAAATGGCCTATACATGAACATGTTCAGCCTCATTTACTAGTTATAGAAGAAATGAAAATTAAATTCAAAATGACATACAGTTATCCCCTGTTATCAATGGGGGTTTGGTTCCAGGACCCCCCATGGATACGAGAATCCTTGAATGTTCAAGTCTCTGATACAAATTGGTATAATATTTGCATAAAACCTACACACATCCTCCTGTATACTTTAAATCACCTCTAGATTACTTGTATACCTCATACAATGTAAAGGCTATATAAACAGTTATTATACTATTGTTTAGGGAATAATGACCAGAGGAAAAAAGTCTTTCGCTACAGATGTGATTTTTTTTCAAATATTTTTCTGTCCACAGTTCATTGACTCCATGGATACTCCACGAATAGGGGGGACTGGCTGTATTTTAAAGTCTATCATATTAGCAAAATTTCAAGAGTAGAAGTATCTATGACTGGTAAGAATATTAGGGAATAAGCGTCTTAAATGTCGCTGCTTGGGTGTTAGTTGTCACTATTTTTGAAAATTATTTTGCTGTATCTAATACAGTTTACAAATACATATGATTTGACTAAACTATCCAACTTTGGAGAATCTCCAGAAAGCACGCAGCAGGACATGAACATGTGTTATAGTGCATTTAGTGCCTCATCATCTTCCAGTGCTTTAAACTGTAAGGAAAATAAATTTTCACCATTAGGAAAACATTTGAATTGATTACGGCACATCCATACTATGGAATATAGTGTGGCTATTTGAAAAGAGTGTCACATGTTATCTGTCAATTTGGAGAGGTGTCTGTGATGTAGATGTCCTGATGAGTGAGGTAACCAGGTTGTAGAACAGTATGTATGGTACTGTTTCATTTCGAAGCAAAATAAGAAACTGAAATCTTACCTATGTCTCTGTGTGAGTGTGTATGTCTGCGTAGGTATGCAGAGAGTGGTAGAATGACGAAAATCAGATGTTAACATTGGTCACCTCAGGAGGGAGGGAATGAAAGGGACTCTGAGTGGATGGAGAGGATTCATTTCTCCTTTATATATTTTTTGAAGATTTTCTTGGTAACGGTGATCATATATTAGTTTAGTACTAAAAATAGCAATTAAAACATAAAATAATTCTAATGAGTTGTTTAATTTTATCAAAGATAGTGTAAAAAGCTAGGCCTGTATTTCTTTTCTAAACATAGAATGAAAACCTTCACTTTCCGCCGTTACCGTAAGGAGTGTCATTAATTATACTTCCTAAATCTCAAGAACAGAAGTGACTTACAAAGAAATTAAAGTGTATTCTGAGTGATCTGGGTTGTATATCCCTTGCTGTTCTGTGGGCAAAGATGGGAGAAAATGCCTCTTTCTCGAAGTTGTCAAGCTCCTCTGTGGTCCCTCTGGTTGGTTCCTTGTTTCTAGCTAGAACTGCTTTTCACATTTTGCATTTTAATCTAACATTATGCTTTAAAAAAAAAATTCTAACTAGTGGAGTAGCCCCAAAATTTCCACAGAGATCTCCCCTTAAATAACCATTCCACTGGAATCTTACCTTCACACAGGAATTTAGGAAAACGACGGAGCTGTAGTTCTTAGGTAGTGGGATGAGGCAAGCACCAGCAGTGATCATGGCACCTTTTTAATGAATCTTTGGTGATATGGAACTTTTCAAATACATTTCCATCTTCATTCCTTTGGCAACAAATTTACACACCAGTTCATGTGCTGACCCATCTGTGTGCAACCTGCCACTGTAGGCCAGACATCACTGAATTTGGGAGGCAGCACCTCCCCAAGTGATTAAGAGAGTGAGTTCTGGAGTCAGACTCCCTGGATCTGAATTTTACTTGAGCCACCCTGCAAGCTGTGCGCTTTTAGACTCAGTTTCCTGCCCTGTAGAATGGGAGAGCTAGTCACACCCACTTCATTAATTTGCTATGAGATAAACTCTATAAAACTCTCAACAAGTAGTCATGATTATTTGAGAGCTAACATTTACTAACAGGTGGCCACCTTTTCTTTTCATAGTATCTTAAACAGCCTCACCTATGGAACTACACGCAATACTCTTAAATACACTTTTCTGAAGGAGAAAGTGTGGGAAGAAGGGAATTGTGAGTGAAGCATTTTACAATCATTTTTAAAATTAAAAAGAGCACTTGATATGCATAAAGTTATTAGCTATGTGGCAAGAAGGGGAAAATTTGGTCTGCTTTGCTAATTGACTCTGATAAATCTGATTCATAAGGAGCTAAATTAATGACATTATCGAGAGGAAGGATTAAGTTGGTCATCTCTCCTTGTGTTTGCAATAGAGACTCAATTTTCCAAAGCCAACTCACCTGCACCTGCTGATCTATAGTTTATATTGTTTCTGTATTTAAAGTGTGACCTTACTGGATTTGCAAATGATATTGCATTGATCTTCATTAAATGTGTGAGTGAAAGTTTATGTATCTGACTTGTCTTCATTTTTCCTCCCAACAAAACTTGATATCGTTTGAAATCTTGTTTGGCATTATAATATTAATAAATTCAAGCTTTTGGTGTTATCGTGTCCTGGCTGTCAAGGAATGATACTGAAGGGTCCCGGGCATTTGCGCGTTTGTGGGCTGTTATTCCACGCAGCGAACACTAGGAGGCGCTGCTACATTCTTTACCCCATGGCAGGAGTGTCAGCATTTGCTGGCATCTTTTAAGTTTAAAGCATGATGTGTGCATGCTCATACTTACGGGGGAAAAAAAAAAGAATGAGGCTTTGAGAGTAAAGACAGATGAAACTCTCAGCAGGTTTCACATGTCAGTACTTAATTTCTGCAGAGTCAGAAAGAAGGCTTTGTTTTTTAGGCTGTACTCCTGTGACCAACTACTTATGTTAACTTCTAGAAAAGCTTTGAGCATTTCTGTGACTCCCCAGGGCATTTAGCATTTCCTATGTAATAAGAAATAGGCCTTTTACATTTCAGGAAATATATGAATAAAGGTGTGAAATACGAACCAATCATAAATATAGTGGTTTCCTCTCTAAAGGAAATATCTGTGTTTGCAAATCCAGAGACAGGTGAAAATGAGGACTTTGTCTTTTCATATGCTGTTATTAAATCTTATTTATTTGGATGCAACTCATCATTCTGTCGAAATCCCACTCCTTGCCCACTCCCTCCCACTCTCTTTGCCTCTTTCCTGGTCTCCAACTGGCCTTTGGTAAGCTTTACCATCTTCCTTCTTTGTCAGAAGACCCAGGGAGTCTTTCTGACTACATAACTGAGAAGCAGAGATTATAATCTGTTTCTAAATGTGATTGTGGTCTTGTTTCTCAGCTGCAACTGACTTTCACCCCCATCAAAGAGCCCTGTTTTTGATTTTTGATGCCTGGGTAACTACAGCATTATCTTTGGAAATCCTCCCTGTTTCCCATTTAAAGATGCTCTTCCAACCAAAAAGTATAATTTTTCTCACTCTTACCATGAGATTCCATTTCTTAAAACATGATATAATGCTTCTCTGAGCATAGTCTACACGTCTACATCCTGCACCTTTAAATTGAAGGTCCCCTCATTACTCAGCCTCCATGACATGACATCTCATAAATAACCTCAAGGAGAGTTTCATTTGTGCTGGATCAAGGGCATCATGCAGGCTGGGAAGTTTGTCTAAGCATGGGAAGTTTGACAAAGATGGAAGATGCTAAGCAGGCGATAGGTTGGTTGTAATAACTTAGACCCTTGAACTCCAGACGGGGTTTCCAGGAGTTCCTCAAAAGGAGAGTGTAGATACAGGACAGGATGCAGAGTACAGTCCAAGGAACCCTAAGGTTGGAGGATGTAAATGCTTAATGGAGCTTGCAAAAGTCATTGTGGAAGTTCTCTGTCTCAAACACTATTCTAGATGTTAGATGGTGTTTTGAAAAAGAAATGGGTATAAACTTCAAAGGCGTTAACAGCCCATTGTGGAAGACCAAGGAGCCAATACTACCAGAGGAGAGGGACAGAGAGGTTTAAGAGCTAATCCTGGAAGCTACTAGCCTCAGGAAGTTTTGCGTCTAGCCCAGGATCATTGCTTACACGTGAACCAGATGAGCCAGTAGTGTTGCCCAGCAACCATCGTAATATACAGCCCGGGTGCTGTGATAGTGACATCTCCCTGTCAGCGCTGCCTATTCCCTGGGAATGTTTCCTTTGATTCATTTTCCCAAGAAATTTCATTAAGGCATGTTCAAAGTAAAAGAGCTAAACCCCCACTGACTTTTACCCCTCTTCCGAGCTTGGACTTTATCTGCCAAAGAAGTCCCAGAGACAGCTGTACCCCTGCCTCCAGCTTACTTACACATTTCATGAGAGTGGTTTTTGTTCATTAAAAATAATTTCCTGATATCTTCAACTTTTCTTAAATGCATCCACAAAATAAGCTTGATTGGTGGACAGGTAGAATGTTGGATAGATGATAGGTATGACAGCTGATAGGGATGAAATAAGTCATATATAATAAAATATCACTTGCAAAAACTAGACATCAGGCACGGTGATCATCACAATATCAATTCTTTAAATGTTCCTATTTGAAATTTTTCATAAAAATGTTTTTAGAAAAGAAAAAGTTATTTTGTAATTTTTTAATTTATCAAGAGTACCTTGCTATGGAATGGAGGAAATCCAAAAAGATAATGTAAAAGGCAGAGAGTTCTACCAAAAAATCCAAACAACTCAACTAAAAAATTGCAATGGACTTGAATAGACATTTTCTCTAAAGATACACAGATGGTCAGGTCAATAAGGGCATGAAAAGATGTCCCACGTCACAATTCTTAGGAAAATGCACAATCGCACAACAGTGAAATACCACTTCACGCTCATTAGAACAGCTGCTGGATTCTCACAGTTCTGTTATTCCAAATAATAATAACAGAAAATAAAATGTGTGGGTGAGGATAGAGATATTGGAATCTTCATGCATTGCTGATGGAAGTATAAAATGGTATACCAGCCACTGTGAAAAACAGCTGAGCAGCTTCTCAAAAAGTTAAGCACAGAATTATTATATCATCCAGCTATATTCTCTCTCTAGGTATATACCCCCAAAGAACTAAAAGCATACACCCATGTTTATATTGCATTATTCACAATAGCCAGAAGGTAGAAACACAGACGAATGGACAAATGAGGCCTATATATCAAATATTATTTGATTATAAAAAGAAATGATTCTGATACAGATATAATTAATCTTACAAATATGTTAAGTAAAATGAGCCATAGATGAAAGGAAGAATACTATGTGATTCCAATTATAGAAGCCACCTAGAATAGGCAACCTCATAGAGACCGAGGCCAGAATTGAGATGTTCGTGGCAGAGGGAAGGAGGGAAAAGGAGTTATTGTTTCATGGGTACGGGATTTCTGTTTGGGATGATGAAAAAGGTTTTGGAAATAGATCTTGGTGATAGCTGCACAACATTGTGAATGAATGTATATAAAGCTGCTAAATCGTACACTTAAAAATAGATAAAATGGTTGAGTTTTATGTTACATATATTTACCAGTAATAAAAGAAAGATCGGTTCTTTTCTCCTACAAAATGCATATCTAAGGAAAAGATCAGTGAAAAGGCAAGATGATATGCTATTATGCAAAATGAGGTAAATAAAGAATTATCTGAAATAAAAGAAAAGGGGTTGGAGATGACAGAACCGTGGGAGAGAGAGGGTCCTGAGCCAGAAAGCCACATGGGAGAAAGGAGGATGGGGAATGCAGGGAGAGCCTCCCAGAGCCACCCTGTAAATGCAGTTTTCTCCGTGTTCTCTGTTCTTCCTTTCATCTGCATCCTTGCCTCTTGCCATTTCTGTTCCAAAGGGAGAGGTCTCACCTAGCAGAGACAACCACCTTCCTGGGTGGTCTGGATCTCCACACCCACCATCAGTGCCCTTCCGAGAATGCTCTTGCCACCAGGATCCCCACCCACTTCATTGACCTTTCCCTGGCTCCTGGAGTCTTCCAACAGTGCTTCTGTGTGCTCATATTGCTCTCTCAAATGAACCAGCAAAGCCTGCAAATTCTGCCTGGTCCCTCACACACCAGATTGTCTCTTAATCTTTCTCCTCCTTGTCATAACCAGGCATCATCACCTACCATCTACACGTCCCTAATTTTACTCAGTCTGTAACCTGTTCTAGTCTGGCTTCTCTCCTGGTCATTGATTGAAACTGCTACTGCATAGGTCAGCAGTGATCTTCATCTCACCAAGTCCCGTGAACATTGCTCAGTCTTTACCAGAATGGTCAGGATCATTCGACATATTGATTATTCCCTTCCTGACATGGTCTTTGCCCTTGGCTTCCAGGTAAGTTGCTTTCCTTTGATTCTGAGTTTTCGTTGTTGGCTTCTGTTTTCTGTGTATTTCTCCTGGCTCTATATTATGTTCTCTTCCCTTCTCTCTGCATTCACTACCTAAGCAAGTTCTTATGCTCATGTGGCTTAAAACACCATCCATGTGGTTACCGAAGTCACAGCTCCGGAACAAACTTTAGGAATGAAAGGCCTATATAGCTAACCACCTACTACCCATCTTATTCAAATTCCTGATCTACCCTTTGGGAGGCTGAGGTGAGCAGACCACTTGAGCCCAGTAGTTCAAGACCAGCCTGGGCAACACGGTGAAACTTATCTTTACAAAACTTAGAAAAAATTAGCCAGACATCATGGCACATGTTAGTAGTCCCAGCTACTCAGGAGGCTGAGGTGAGCTTGGGAGGCAGATGTTGCAGTGAGCCAAGATCCTGCCACCACACACCAGCCCAGATCACAGAATAACTCTGTCTCAAAAAAAAAACCCAAAATAACCCTCATCTAGCGTCACTAGCTCAATGAGCTTCGATAGTGCAGCTTACAAGGCTCCTAGTGGCACAGCCCTCCTCTTTGTGCCCAACTCTTGCTCATCACACCCCTTTTGATTTGTTAGGTTTCCATCACTGTGCCCTTTCCTAAATGTGCCAAACTCGAGTTTTCTTGAGAACTGTGATCTAAAAATGCCTAATGTGTTTGTAACATGAAATAATAGGTGAAGTGCTTAGAGTCCTAGGAAATGGTGCCTTTGTGCAATATCTTTATTCCTCTTCATGCTGGACTTCTCTGGTTAAAAAAAAAAAAAGGAACAATTATATAAAGTTCATGGTTTTGGTTGTTTTCTAGTCACTGTGAGACCATGATCTTTTTGGATAACTACTTACCATTTTTAACCCCTACAAGAAGTTGGAAATAATTTGTTCATACCACTCCTCTAGAAGTCTTGGAAATTAGTTTTTGTCTTATTTTAACATTGACAAAACTGAGGCTGGCGTTTAAACCATCAAAGCCAGTTCAGGGCAAATTGTCACACTATTGTATATTGTTTATCCTTGAGAAAACCTTTAATTCCATTTCAGCTTTCCAGCTAGCAATGTTGGCATTGTGTAACGCCACCATGGATGCTGAAAATGGGGACTAGCCAATTAAAGCCCCCTGCTGAGTCTTCTACCCACCGAACTAGAATCCTTACTTTCACGCAGCTCAAAGCAAGAATGTTTCCAGTACCAAATCATTTGGCAGTCTTCAATGGCATGAAAAACAACTGTTTGTACAGAAAAATATTTTCCAGAGCTAGAAGCCCATAAAGATTATTGCCTTTTTGGTACACAGAAATATTCCGCAGGCATGACCGTCTCGGCTTTCTGCAATATGGCACCCAGTAGGGAGAAGGCCCTCTCCATGCTTACCTTGTTGGCCATTCTTGGGCTACCTGGGTCTAGAATCCTCTACAGTCCCTGCCCATCCTCCTGCCAATCAGGCTCACCATTGGCCATCCCAATCTAAGGAGAAAGAAAAGTCCAGCTGGCAAGGCTGGCCCTCCCTGCTGATGTGGGGGCCTTGGCATTGCTTCTGCTGCCAATCTGCTTGCCTACTTGTTGCCTCTGGAAGCCTGCACTTTCTCTGTGGCTTTTGTGGTCGTTTCCATCCGCCAGTGTGGTCCCTCTCCGAGGCACTAGCATGCCAGACCAGCCTATTTGAATTGGTGCCAGGCCACTTACTGGGGAGGTGAAGCCAAATCCCATATATTTAAAACTGTAATGCTTTGCTTGTCCACCTAGCTCCTGTCTCCTGAAGTCATTAGTTGTGGTTTTACTTTACTGTTAAAACACTCTTCTTTTTTTCCTTTCTCTCAGCTCTGGCTATGTTCAGCTCTATATATTTAGCAAGTTGTATGTAAGTAGAGATTCTGCTGTTCTACTTAAATCTCCCCATTTTTTTTCTTTTTCTTTCTTTCTTTCTTTCTTTTTTTTTTTTTTTTTGTGTGTGTGTATGTGCGTGTGTGTCCTAAGGAAAAAGAATGTGTTTCCTATTAAATGGGGGAAAGGGGGGAGAAGGTAGAGAGACCTGATGTTTGACTAGAATGGAAAGTGAGAGAGCAGTGGCAGTCTGTCCAGTAACACAGGAGCAGGGAGAAGCCCATTTCTATGGCCACAGGACAGATAGCATCCCTGATCTTGAATTTCTTTGGGAAAAAAGATCCATGGTTACTTAAGAGAGTCCTTTCGTGCTTCGTTTTGCTTGGCACATTTTAAGGTCCTTAGAATATCACAGGGATCCCTTTGCACAGCATCTAAAGCTCTATAAAGATAAAGCATGGTTGTGCAATCTAACAGATAAATAACAACATTTCCATCCGACAGCTGTGTTAGGCAAGTAAAGTGATTTTCCTGAAATCCCTCAGGAAGCTTGAGACACATCTAGGAATACAACGTGAATTTTAAGCCTCAGACCTTTCACCCGTGGGCACATTGCTCTGTCTCTGTTTACTCTAGAATTCTGCACATATGTTTTTCAAGTAAATATTTGGTTCTGGGGAGACTTTAGGGGAAAATATTCCAACTTTTGACAGTTAAAGGTGCTGGATTAACAGTGCTGTCGACCAGGGTCTGCCATTTATCAGTATGTAGCCATTCCTTGACTAACTGTTGTCCCACAGTATAACTGCTGTGGGCTTATACTGCAGCCCTAACAGACCTTGTATTTACTAAAAGCAAGAAAAGAACTGTCGTAGCTAGCACTCATGTAATATGTGTTTTCTGGAAGCACCCTAAATAAAATAAAAAATGGAATTCACAGCATGGAGAAATATTCTTTGAAGGGTGACAAAACAGCTTGCCAATAGTGGGTAAATATCTGCATGAAAGAAACATGGGATAATAAGTCTCTACCCTAAAACCTATGTAACTCATCCTCTGCAAAGATATGTAAATTTCCCATCTGAGTTAAAAAAATGCAATTACAATATGTATGGTAACTAGACACGCCAGGACTTGTAAAAAGTGAGAATTTGACTAATGTATTTATCTAATAGATACAGCCAAGCAAACCCAACAACTTCATTTTAGATGGATCTTATCAGAGTGGGGGTCACAAATTCAAGTATTTTAAGAGCCTAATAAATAACTAAATGAGAGTAATGACTGGTGGAGAATACAGGAGCTAAGGATCATAAGTTAGGGAGTGGTAGAGACTGTGGCAAACCAGAACACCCAAGGCCTTTATAAAGGATGCAGTACCCACAGCTTCATCCAGTGCTTGTCAGAAAGGAATCCAGGCCCCATGTGGTCAGATCATCTGATCTTGCAAGAAAATATGAAAATCTAGATGTTTACATAAACATATTCCAATGTTTAAGTGTCAATAACTAATTTTTTTTAAATGTATACTCTGTGTTGGCCAAAGAAAGCATATTGTATTAAGAGACATTCTTCAGTGGGTAGACTACCACTGAGTTTCCTCTATTCCTGAGGGTAACCGTTTATGTGATGAAATTTGGGAGCTTCTTGCGTTAGAGAGTGGAAGAACCCAGGGAGAAATGGTATGATTTGGTATAAACCAGAGTTTCTCATTTCGTACCCATAAGAGCAGTATGTTGATCACAAATAAAAAGTCCTCCAAAAATATTTCAAATAGGAAAAGACCGAGGAAAATCCAGAAAAGCTCATCGGGGTATGTGTGCTCAAAAAAGAAACTGATTCTGATTGGAATCTGTAAGTAGGATAGCAACAGACTCTATGGAATGTTCAAATGACAACAGAGAAAGTACTTTCAACCTAGTTACACCAGGATCCACACCGAAAGAACACATCATTTGAACTGGTTGAGAGCAAAACTTGGAACTAGGAAGAGAATTATAAGTAACATAAATATCTGATTAATGAGTCCGGCTGTGCCAAGATAATTAAACCAACAAAAACTGGGTGCAAGGCCTGAGCTAATATGCATAGGATGTATAGCCCAGAGCTTGCTGACATCAGTGAAGTGATTGTTTCACTAGGAGGATCTTAGAAGGCACGTGTTATTTATTTTTCATCACAGCTCCTAGCACAGTGGTTGGCACAGGAGAAGCTCAGAAAATGACTGCTCAGTAAAGAAACCATAACCACATGATAGTGCATGTTGGACTGAAAGAGACACCAGGGAGCAGTGATGCATTGAGTGCCAGATTTAAAGGCTACTTTCCAGCGCACATACTCTTCAGTGGAGGAGATCTACGTTATTTAAACTCCAATCATCTTCTCATAGGATTTTCTAATATTCCCCTTTCCTGATCTTTTCTTTACCTTTCTATTTTTTGGGCTTTTCCCATGTAATCGAATTCCTTGGCTCCTGAAGCAGCTCTGTGTGCTTCTTCGACGTTGGTGTCACGTGGTGTGTAACTCTCAGCACTTCCCCCTCTACAGTCTTCTTTGGCGTCTGCATCAATGCAGTCAGTTCAGCTCCCATTTATATGTTGACATCCCCACATTCCAGCCTGAATTCAAATTCCAAAGCCAAATATTTAGCGACTATGGTGGACTGAATGTTTCTGTCCCCTACCCCAATTCGTATGTTGAAGTCCTAATCCCCAGTGAGGCTGTGTTTGGAGATGGAACCCCTATGAAATAATTAAGATTAAATTAGTCATAAGAATGGGACCCTGACATGAGAGGATGGGTGTCCTCATAGAAAGAGACACTAGAAAGTTGTTTGCTTTGTGCACATACACCCGGGAAAGGCCATGTGAGCACACAGGGAGACAGTAGCTGCCAACAAGCCAGGAAAAGAGCCCGCAGCAGACACCAAATCTGTGGCACCTTCATCATGGACTTTTAGCTTGATGTTAGAAAATAAATGTCTGTTGTGTAAGTCTCTCAGTCTATGGCATTTTGTTAGGGCAGCCTGAATGGACTAGACAGTTCCTGGGCATTTTAATCAAGTTTATCTATGTATGCTTTCCATGCAAGGCCTTTAAAAGAAAACTCATCAGTTATCTACCTGCTACATTCTGTTTTCCTCTTGTCTGTGTCTCCATTATTAGGACCTATATTCTCTAGAACTATTAGTCATTGTCCATTCCTCCCTCTGTATGACCTACTCAATCCGGTTATTTATTATTATTGAAGTCCTAATAATTTTGTCTCTCAAATGCCTTCAAATGTGATTTCCTTTTCTTGATTCTGGCTATCTCATCTATGTTTTAGGACTTCACCATGTCGTGCTTGAATTTCTCTTAATTGATCTTTAACTTCCAATGTATAGTCTGCCTTATATCTGGAATTATTGTTCTCAAACATCTGATTGTCTACCAGCTCTGATTCCTGCTGGGTGTCTAAACTCCTTGACACTATATAGGAGAGCTCTCCACTGAAGAAGTGTCCCATTCAGAGTAAGAGCCTGTAGGGGCGGGGAGTGATGTCCACAGATGGGATATGGAAGAAGTCAAAAGCCATGGACACTACAGGAGTCACCTTAACAAAGCCCCCAAAGAAGCTGAAGGAGACAGGCCCCCGATAGGAGTGAGATTTGACAGTCAGGAAGCAGAAACTATGATATCATGATGCCACAGGGAATTTCCACTTCTGATTTAATGACTTAATGTTTATTACAAGTTATTCCTGATGATTATCAAGCATACTTTCCAAAATTGAGCTTGCCATAGATACGATGGAAGTAGCTAAATTTTTAAAACATCTCTTTCTCTCTATCTCTTGTATAGGATATTAATTCATGTTGGAGGCTCTGGACTCAGATTTAGACTGCCTAGACTTAAGTTCTGGCTTCACCACTATTGTATGACTTTGGGCAAGTGACTTTACCTTGCCAAGCCTTCATTTCTCTGTTACATACACACATGATGAGAGTATGTTTTAATAATAGGAAATTGTCTTACAAAGTTGTTAGAAGCATTAAATAAAGTAAAGCATATAGCACAGTGCCTGGCCTGGACTTGTTGAATGTTTACGCTGGTGTTAGTCGTCGCCACAGGAATAGCATTTTCTAGTCATCTTTTAGTAAAAGTGCTAACAAAAGGCACTTTAGAATTCTAGGGCTCAAAGAACCCAGTTTGAGAAACACTGACCTAAGCTCCAGACATACTGGCCTCCTCCTGCTCCTTAAATATGCCAGGCCTGTTGTACCTTGGGGTCTTTTCTCTTCCTATCTCTTCTTCCTGGACGCTCTTCTGCCAGACATCTGCATGTACTGCTCCCTCAGTTAATTCAGGTCTTTATTTTAGGCTCACCTTCTTGGTGAGGCCCATCACTCCACCCATAGCCTATCTATTCCTCTTCCTTATTTATTTCTGCTCTTGAATACTTATTACTAGCACACTATTTATTTTACTTACTAGACGAGACTTTTATTGTCTTTTTCTCCCACTATGTGAAGCCAGGGATTTTTGTCTAATTTGGTTCCTGGCACCAATAGAGTCTCAGTAACTATTTATTGAATGACTGAATGGATAGGCTAGGGTAAAATATTTAACATAAGGGTATATACCCTGAGCACAAAATGTTCATTTAACAATGCCTCCTAAAATAATAGTTTGTTGCTATTTATTTTTTAAAAGAATGTGCTAACTATTGTACTCATATGAGCACTGAGAAATGTTTGCCAAAAATGTCTTTAAATATAATCTAAAATGGAATCATTGTACACGGCATAAAGTTCAAAAAGAAAGGAGGATACCTAAATGTTCAGGAAAATGAAATTATGGAAAGGGAAATTAAACTGGAGTGTATTACAGGTTTTCAGATATGGCACAGGATCAGTGATGTTACATGAGTCTTAAGTATCACCTAGAATGAAAACCAATATTGTGAAAGGTAGACCTGGCTCCTGCCAACAAGGACATTTACTATTTTTTGAGTGATATTTGTGACATTAATATGGAATAACTTAAATTTAAAATAAAAAATATAATTAAAATTTAAAGTAAAAATAATATAAGAACTTTTTAAATTTTAAATGTATAAAGACCACCCTGGCTTATGGCATTATCATTATTAGGCACTGATATCGCAGAAGTGCAATTTACAAAGATAGCAGGTGCCATTGCTGCTCTAATTATACACTTCTCATTGTCTTACCTTCTACCTAGTAAAGCTTATGTTCTCATTTGTATTTCTTTGCTGGTATAACTTTTTCACCTAGGTAAACTGTGATTTGGTGGGAAGAATCCCTTAACAAGGGCATGGGTCACATCTAGGAGGACATCACCCCCTGAAGTCACAGCAGACCAGAGCCTAGTCCTCATTCCAAAACTTCAGCTGTGTTGGGTAATCCTCAGTTAGTTGGCCAAGTGAACTGAACGGAACTCACTAGCCAAACTGATTTGAGTAGAGAGCAACAGATATGGCTCTGGATATCTCTTCATAATCAAAAATGATACTTCATGAGCTTTGGGGGCAAGTGAGGGTCAGGCTCTTGCTTCCTGTGGATGAGCTCTGGGAAAGCTAAACTTTCAAGCAGAAGTTAGATTTGTTTGTTGAGTTTTCATAAATATAAAGCCAGAACAAACTCATGTGTCTCTGAAGAGTCACCCTCAGGAAGAACGGTGCGGTTCCATGGTCTTCATCGGTCTCACTTCAGGGGCCATATCAATTGTCCCTATTGGCCAAGACTCGGTAAACATGGCCAACTTCTGGCCTTTGGAATTTTTTCATTTCTATGTTGTACATTGATGGTTCTTTTTAATATTTTTCTTAGATATTTCTCCAGACAGATGAAAAAGGAGTTGATTAAATTTTAGCTAGCCAAATTACAGTCATATTCCAGGTCCAGGCCCCTTGTGATAACTTCTCCTAGGCCCTTCCTGTTGGAATTGCATTGTTTCTAATCTCTTCAGTTTCTCACCTGTAGATGACATGCAGGACAGGAATAAGTTTGCTCAGGAGCCGGGGAGATTACAGGCTACAACATCTTGCCACTACTTTATTTGACCTGACTTCTCTGAGCTTTGCAAAAAGAATTGCAGTGGAATTTAGCAGGCCTATCATGCAGGACCTTACAGACATCACTTTATATTGCTGTTCTCTGAAGTGAACTGGAGCTCTTTTGAATCATGTCTGGACTCCCATGAGCAAGTTAGGTGCAGTGTCATTTGGGGACTCTTTTTCAGAGGCAATATAGTCAGTCATGCAAGGATTTCTTACTTCATAGTATGAGTATCAGCCAAGCACAGTTCCAGATGGTTTTCAAAGGGTAACATTTTGAGCTTTTATCTTTTATAGTTCTTACAGGTGAGAGAGCTGGTAAACACAGGACTTGACACTCGCATGTGGCCAAATTGAATTCAGATTAGTTCATACTCAGAAACTTATCAGAAACACATTTTTCTTGCCACCAGAAGAGAGGATAAATGGCAGGAAATGTAAAATTTGTGTATTACCATGCTTCAGTGAATGACTTACAGAAATGAACCTGTCATTGTATTCAGGGCCACCAGAGTTCTCACTTAGTTAAGAGGCAAGCACTCTATGAAAACTGAAGAAAGAATAGACACAATTCTATTGATAAGTGTTCTAACTGTAAATAACTCAATATTTATAAGCATTTTTTAATAATTTGTTTTAATTTTAGAAAAGTGAATTGTAAATCCTTCTATATTTCTCAGGTTACTCAAGGGCTATTTGCACCTTTAAAAAAAAAAATCTTAATCTCAGAAAAGTAAGACACTGAGCCCAGAAGCCAGGATTTTTCTTTAGAGTCTTTGAAACATACAAGATTTCTTAGAAATACTACTTTGACTTCTAATTTCTCTTATCTCACAATGTACAGATTTCTCATACTCTCATGATGTATGGATTTTTAGAATTTAAGTATTGTGCTTAGAAGTAAAATTTATTTAATTAGGAAGGATTGATTGATGTAAACATAGCCAAGAAGATGTGAGCCTTCTGTTGGTATAACTTGCTGCATTAAATTTTCTTTTAGCATAAAGCTTTGGAAGCTGAATATTACACTATATGTTTAGAATGCAAATTATTAGATACTTTAAGTCACTGTATTTGTTTTGATATGTCTATTTTGGCTGGTTTCCTATAATCCATATCAAAAATAGTTTAAGGTTGACTCACTGCTACTTGCATTGATTATAATGGTATAACATGTGAGCAAAATAACCCCCTTTTGGTGCATATTCATTCCCAAACCACTGATTTCCCCCTACTTCTTGTTAGTTTCTTTCTGCTTCAATTTGGTTTATCAGTTTTAAATTACAAAATCACAGCAGCTGCACAAAAATACACATGATGAGATTTCAGAATTGCCCTTTTATGTCATTTGGTAAGATATCAGTCATTTAAAGATATTTAGGAGAAGAAGGAGGAGGGGGCACTGAAAACTATGACACATGTGTGAAGCATTCCCATCCTCTCTGGGCTGACAATGCCTCCATTCATTTCTGTAGACTCTGGGGAATATGTTCTTCCTTTCTTCCAGGAATGTGAGTTGGCCAGAGTAAAAGAGAAAGAGAAAAGGGCAGTAGTCCTCTCTAAATCATCAAATACCTTTCTAACTGACAGACTGGCTCATTCTCAGTGTGGACTTTAAAAGAAGGAGAGTTGAAATAAGTTCTTTCAAATAGCACATGGTGATTCCTTTACTGGTAAGGTCTTTTGTTTATTCTTGACATTGGAAATAAAAGCAATAGGGTAATAGTTCATCAGACTTTTTCTTGAGTTCTTTTTCTCCTGTTGGATATAAAATTGTGTATCAAATTTCTTTAAAAATGAATATGTACCTATCAATAAGCTGAACTTTCAGTACCATAAAAAATCTCAAAGAACACTATTGCAAGTGAAATATCCATCTACAAAATGGTATTTCTTACAGTTTTGAGATTCTGTATGAATCATTGCATATAACCTACATGGTCTATATTATCACACAGTATAAAATAAAAAGAAAACCAGATAGATGTTAATTTTTTGGTAAACATTTACCTAACTGTGATCAATAATTCTTGTGCTACAAATAATATTCTGTAGATTAAAATAATATGATATGCTCAATAAAATTTATAGACTCTTGCTTTATAGTTACTTATATACAGGTCATTTCTCTCCAGCTATACAGTAAACTCTTTGAAGGAAGAGGTTAATTTACTTTTGTATTGCTCACAGAGCTTAGCATAGGGACTGCACATCGTAAGTGCTTAATAAAAATGTACTACATGAAGAAATAACACTGTAGGACCACTCTACATGGATTTCTTGAGACCTTCTCTACAGGTCCTACAAATAAACTTGACACTTGAAATTCTAAGAAGATACACAACATATCAAGTAAAAACCTGAAAATAGAATACTAGAAAAAAATACCAAATGAGAAACATAATGGTTTTCTAAGAACAGATAGATGTGGTCTCATTATTGATAAATTTGGCAATGGTTTTCCTTCAAAACATAGAACCAATTAGATCGTAATAATCTTGGTCACTAATTGGTTTTTCAAAAATGTCTGCTTTCATTTTATAACTGATCTACTTGAAAATGTGGTGAACCATAAAAGGCCATTTCCTTGGAAAAGAGTATGGACAAGCCTCTTGCAGTTTTGTTTGGGTGATATTCAAAGCCAAACCCTAAGCCTTTCCCAGAACTTGAAACAAATGTTAGTGTTACCACAAACCAAAGGGGGAAGCTCTGCAGAGAGTTTGTTTCCTCTTCATCCTTTTTTTATTAAAAAAATTGTGCATCCCAACTGCTTATTTAGATTTATTCTGCTTTCTCGTGAATGTGTTATTAGCTCTCTACAGTGAAATCTCAGGGACCAGGTCTTTGGAGCAGCAATTTTGGGAAGGTTTATAATCTAGTGCCATCGGTGCAAGACTCCTTCCCATAATAGGCCAGAAGTGACGTTGTCATAGGCCATTTAGGCTTCTGTAACAAAATACCATTGATTAGGGAGCTTCTAAATAACAGAAATTTAGTTCTCATAGTTCTGGAGACTGATAAGTCCAAGGTCAGGGTGTGTGCAGGTTTGGTGTCTAGTGAAAACCCATTTCCTGGCTCATAGATGATATCATCCTGCTGTGTCTTCACAAGGTAGAACGGACTATAGTACCCTGGGTACCTTTAATAAGGGCATGAATCTCATTCATGAGGACGCAGCCCTTATGATTTAATCACTCCCCAATACCATCATCTAGAGGGTATTTCAACACATAAATTTGCTGGGGAACACAAACATTCAGACCGTAGGAGACTTCTAATGGGATAATTCAGCTAGAATCCGAAAATCTACAAAGGCCAAATTATCTTCATATCCTTACCTAGATCTAAAAAGCCTTTGCTGAGGAGCTGAATCTCTGATAAGGTCTTTATAAAACAATGATTGAATGGAATGAATGCCAGCTACAAAGAGTGAGTGTTGCCTATATAATGCCTTATTAATATTTCTATAATAATCCAGGCAATCTATTACCTTATTGAAACTTCTATCCAGAAAGGCAACATAATTTAGATGTATTGACCTTATACATACTTTCAGTGGCGTAGCAGAGGCAGCTAACAGACTATCACAATTTCATGTTCCCCTTCCACAGTGCTGAATTGTCATAGGGAAGTAGCTCTTCAGCCGAGGATCACATTTTTCAGCCTCCTTATATCTAATTTGGCCATTAACTGGCTCTGCCCAAGGGAAATATGAGTGGAAATGATACACGACATTCTGGGAAGTGGTGAAGAGGGAGTTACATCTTTTGCATAGTCTCTTTCCCTGTTGTTCTGAAGAAAAAGGACTCTGGAACCCTAAGAAGAGAGTAGGGCCACAAGATGAAAAACGTCTGAGTCTTCGAATGACCATGTTGGGGGGTGGATAGAAGGCTACCAAACTGGGAGCACCTACATGATTCTGCATCATATGCAAGAAATGCATACTTATTGTTGTAAAGAGTGGAATTTGGGAGCTTACCTGTTCTGGTAACTAGCATTGCTCTAACATACAGGTGGTAATAAAAATGTCACAACGGTATTATGAAATCAGATTTTTTTCCTATTCCCTATTTTTGTTGAAATTTTTAGACTTAAACAGTGAAGGCAGGCGTTGAGTCACATTGAAGTTGTAGGATTTCTTTTTTTATACTTAATTTTAGTATATTACTGTTGAATAAATGCCCACATAAGGAGCAAGGAGAGGTCTAAAATCAACACCCTATCATCAAAATTGAAAGAGTTACAGGAACAAGATCAAAAAAATTCAAAAGCTAGCAAAAGGCAAGAAGTAACTAAGATCAGAGCAGAACTGAAGGAGACAGACATACACACACACACACACACACACACACACACACACACACACACAAACCTTTCAAAAAATCAACAAAAATCAGGAGCTGGTTTTTTGAAAAAAAAAAAAAAAAAAAAAAAATCAACAAAATAGACTGCTAGCCAGACTAATAGAAAAGAGAGAAGAATCAAATAGATGCAATAAAAAACAGTAAAGGGGACATCACCACCAATTCTACAGAAATACAGACTACCATCAGAGATTACTACAAACAACTCTATGCACACAAACCAGTAAATCTGGAAGAAATGGATAAATTCCTGGACACTTGCACTCTCCTAAGACTAAACCAGGAAGAAGTTGAACCCCTGAATAGACCAATAACAAGGTCTAAAGTTGAAGCAGCAATTAATAGCCTACCAACTAAAAAAAAAATGAGGTTTAGACGGGTTTACAGCCAAATTCTACCAGACGTACAAAGAGGAGCTGGTACCATTCCTTCTGAAACTATTCCAAACAATATCAGAAGAGGGAATCCTGCCCAACTCATTGTATGAGACCAACATCATCCTAATACCAAAACTGGGCAGAGACACAACTAAAAAAGAAAACTTCAGGCCAATATCTATGATGAACATTGATGCAAAAATCTTCAATAAAATACTGGCAAATAGAATGCAACAGCAAATCAAAAAGCTTATTCATCATAATCAAGTAGGCTTCATCCTGGGGATGCAAGGCTGATTCAACGTACACAAGTCTATAAATGTAATCCATCACCTAAACAGAACCAAAGACAAAAACTACATGATTATCTCAATAGATGCAGAGAAGGCCTTTGACAAAATTCAACAGCCCTTTATGCTAAAAACCCTCAATAAACTAGGTATCGATGGTATGTATCACAAAATAATAAAAACTATGACAAACCCACAGCCAATATCATACTGAACAGGCAAAAACTGGAAGCATTCCCTTTGAAACCTGGCACAAGACAAGGATGCCCTCACTCACCACTCCTATTCAATGTAGTATTGCAAGTTCTAGCCAGAGCAATCAGGCAAGAAAAAGAAATAAACGGTATTCAATTAGGAAAGGAGGAAGTCAAATTGTCTCTATTTGCAGATGACATGATAGTATATTTAGTAGACCCCATTATCTCAGCCCAAAATCTCGTGAAACTGATATCAACTTCAACAAAGTCTCAGGATACAAATCATTGTGCAGAAATCACAAGCATTTCTATACACCAATAACAGACAAACAGAGAGCCAAATCAAAAGTGAACTCCCATTCACAATTGCTACAAAGAGAATAAAATACCTAGGAATACAACTAACAAAGGATGTAAAGGACTTCTTCGAGGAGAACTACAAACCACTGCTCAATGAAATAAGAGAGGACACAAACAGATGAAAAAACATTCCATGCTCATGGTTGGAAAGAATCAACATCGTGAAAATGGCCATACTGCCTAAAGTAATTTATAGATTTAATGCTATCCCCATCAAGCTACAACGACCTTCTTCACAGAACTGGAAAAAACCACTTCAAACTTCATATGGAACCAAAAGAGAGCCCACTTAGCCAAAAAAATCCTAAGCAAAAAGAACAAAGCTAGAGGTATCATGCTGCCTGGCTTCAAACTATACTACAAGGCCACGGTAACCAAAACAGCATGGTACTGGTACCAAAACAGAGATACAAACCAATGGAACAGAATAGAGACCTCAGAAGCAACAACACACATCTATAATCATCTGATCTTTGACAAACCTGAGAAAAACAAGCAATGGGGAAAGGATTCCCTGTTTAATAAATGGTGTTGGAAAAACTGGCTAGCCGTGTGCAGAAAGCAGAGACTGGACCCCTTCCTGACACCTTACCTAAAATTAACTCCAGATGTATTAAAGATCTAAACATAAGACCTAAGACTATAAAAACCCTAGAAGAAAACCTAGGCAAAATCATTCAGGACATAGGCATAGGCAAGGACTTCATGGCTAAAACACCAAAAGCAATGGCAACAAAAGCCAAAATAGACAAATGGGATCTAATTAAACTCCAGAGCTTCTGTACAACAAAGGAAACAATTATTAGAGCTAACTGGCAACCAACAGAATGCAAAAAAATTTTTGCAATCTACCCATTTGACAAAGAGCTAATATCCAGAATCTACAAAGAACTGAAACAGACTTACGAGAAAAAATACAAACCCATTCAAAAGTGGGCAAAGGATATGAACAGACACTTTACAAAAGAAGACATCTATGAGGCAAACATATGAAAAACTGCTCATTATCACGGGTCATTAGAGAAATGCAAATCAAAACCACATTGAGATACCATCTAACACCTGTTAGAATGGCAATCATTCTAACAGGTGTTAGATGGGAGTGCAAATTAGTTCAACCATTGTGGAAGACAGTGTGGCGATTCCTCAAAGACCTAGAAATAGAAATTCCATTTGACCCAGCAATCCCATTACTGGGTATATACCCAAAGAATTATAAATTGTTCTATTATAAAGATATGCACATGTATGTTCATTGTGGCACTGTTTATAATAGCAAAGACCTGGAACCAACCTAAGTGCCCATTGACAATAGACTAGGTAAAGAAAATGTGACACGTATGTACCACATTTGCAGCCATAAAATACTATGCAGCCATAAAAAATGATGAGTTCATGTTCATGTCCTTCATAGGGACATGGATGAATCTGGAAACCATCATTCTCAGCAAACTGACACAAGAACAGAAAACCAAACACCAAATGTTCTCACTCATAAGTGGGTATTGAAAAATTAGAACACATGGACACAGGGAGGGGAGCATCACATAACTACGGTCAGTGGGGGGGGGGGCGCGGGTAAGGGATGGCCAGTGAGGGGTGGGTGGTGAGGGATATTGAGGGGAGAAATACCAGATATAGGTGATGGGGGGATGGAGGCAGCAAACCATGTTGCCATGCGTGTACCTATGCAACAATCCTGCATGATCTGCACATGTACCCCAGAACCTAAAGTACAAAATAATAATAAAACACAAAATATAGAGTAAAATTATCTTATAAAAATATATAATAAGATCTTATAAGAAAGTCTGAATGTATTGATGCTTGATAATTCTCTTAAGCAGAGCACAATAAAACAGTAGTGATTGGCTAAGTTCCATCAATTTTTTAAAAAATTCTTTTTGACTTTTTCTCCTGGTCCTCTGTTATCCTTTCTGCAGGTTGCTTCTTCAACCCCTTTATTTTCCTAGTTTGTAGTTTGCTTAGATTTTTCTTCTGCATATGAATCCTTCCATAAATTGTACCAAAAGTATCATGGGAGATCTTCTTCTTCGGCTTGAGAACTTTTGACATTTTCATAGATGATTTTTTTAAAGGTCATTCAATGCTAGGTGTGTCCTCTTCAGAACTGGATCCAGTGAGGGTCCCGTCTCTTCCAATTCAATCCGTAGTGGTCTGCAACCAAATTTCTTCAACAGCAACTTATAGCTTTGAAAGTAAATCTTCCCATTTAGTGTAGTGAAATGCAGAACATACTCTAATACAGCCAAATGGATACTGTGGGGCCTCTGAAGAAATTAATAAGAAGACTTTTTAGTCTTCTATAATCTTCTGTTACATAAAAATCATCACCAACAAATATTAGCATGGGTTTCATTCCCTCAGGCCATTTACTGTTCTTAATGTCTTTTAGGGAGACAAAATTCTCAATACCTGATTCAATCATATCCAGTATATAGTAGTCATACATATGACCTATTACTAGATCATTTAGCCACTTCTTATTAGGGGAGCCAAACATGAATAAAGAACAATCTGACTTTGTTGAAAAGAATTCCAATGATATCTGATCCTAAAAAGGTCTTTTAACATTTTTCTTCTTATACAGTACACTGTATGGTTTTTTCAGTGCATATACATCTTTTAAGTACTTGTATCCATGTTGCATTTGCATTTTGCCCTTTAATTAGCATGGCATTTTAAATATTTTCATTGAGTTTCAGTTCTTTCTTCTCAAGTAATATCTTGGCTCTTTTCATTTTGGGCTTTACAACTTGATCCAGTGTCCGTCTCTACCACTACCTGCAACTCTTAACTAGGTGAATGCATGGGTATGTGTCAGTTACAAGTGCTGGAACAGGAGGACAAGTTCTGGGATTTCTAAGAGAAGGCATATCTGTTTCCTAGATGCTGACCTTTTCCTATACACTCTTTCACAGAAAACAGTTTTTCTAGATGTCGTGTCCATCCTAGAGGCTCATCTCTCTTCAATATACCTGGCTCTCTCTTAACCATTTTTCCACTCAATTTCCATCTCCTCCATGAAGGCTTTCCTTACTACTAAAGAGATCATTTCTTTCTTTGAGTTCATAGCAATTAAAATCTGCACCAACTTTTGTTTTTCCTCATGTACTGCCTAATGAGAGAATTCATATTAGCACATTATTTTTAATGGGTAAGTGTATCATTTCTTTGTATTAAAAAGTAGCAGTGGGTGAGAGGAATAAAATGTTATAAGTAATTGGCATTAAAATGCTGAAAATAGACACTCATTCTTTTGTATGCAGGAGGATAATTGCAGGCACCAAAAGGTCCAGGTTATTTTATACCTTGCAGAGTCTCACTCTGTCACCCAGGCTGGTGTGCAGTGGTGTGATCTTGGCTTACTGCAATCTCCACCTCCCGAGTTCAAGCAATTCTTTATGCCTCAGCCTCTCAAGTAGCTGGGACTACAGGCATGCACCACCATGCCTGGTTAATTTTTTGTATTTTTAGTAGAAATGGGGTTTCACCATGTTGGCCAGTTTCGTCTCAAACTCCTGACCTCAAGTGATCCACCTTGAGGCCACCTTGGCCTCCCAAAGTGCTGGGATTACAGGAGTGAGTCACCACATCAGGTTACCTCACAGTCATATTGCCATCCCTAGCAGAACACTGTTAGTTGTGTTGTTGGATATGACAGTCTCTGGGCCTTTTATGTTCTCACAAAAATTAAGACTTTTATTTATAAGCATAAAAGTGGAAAATTGGTCAGGGACAGTGCAGGCATTTCTAGTAATTTTGGCTCTGCAGCTCCCCTGGTTATATTTATCTTCCAAATTAAAAAATATACTTTCAACCAATTTAGTCCTTGGCATCATTCTTATTCTACCACTAAGAGTGGCAAGTGTGGTACCATTAGGATGGTAATATTATGTGTTGACCCCCACTAAAAGTCAAATTCAGATTCATTTCACTCACAGTGCCAACCATGTGGTAATCTTCATCCAGTTCCTGGGATGTAATCTAGATTTCAGTGGACAAAATGTAATGTGAAGTCTCCATTTCCTGTTACCTAATTCCGAGTGATCAGTCCTCCACTGTTGAGTATCAGATATCTACATTTATCATGCCAGATCGTAATCATTGTCAACTGTGCAGAAAGATTTCCTTAGAAATTTTTATATGCATTAAATTCTGGAAATTCTCAGGTATGTTTCCCTAAAATCTGTAAGTGCTGCTGCTGTCTTGTGTGTACACATACAAATTGTAATTTAAAAGGCCTGTTTAACATTTGGGTTTAGATCATTTGGAGGATGAGTCCAGAATGAAACCATAGAAGAGAATCTTTGAATGAAAGGATTTATGTATCTCCTACTTGTGCTGCAAAAGCAAGAACTGAATTCTCATGCATGCAGTTTAGTCTAGTGATTTCAAGTGTGTCATGGGAAGAAAGCTTGAATCTTTATCCCTATCTCTAAGCATCATTTATTTGATGCATTTGTAAAAATGTACATAATATCTAGTATTATTCTCACACATTAAGCTTTGATTAACATACGGTAATAATGTAGCACTGTTGCTTTGTCAGAATCTTAAAAAGCAGGAAATAGAGAGTACAAAAGCACACATGTGCAAATGGAGCTAATATTGCTTTCCTCCAAATAAGCAAGTTTTTCACCTAGATTATTTTTAATTCTAGAAATTGCTTCTATCCTCATGGAAAGAACTAGTGGTTTAAGAAGAAATCTGTACTGTCTGAGGTATTTCATAATACAACAGAAACAGGCAAAATAAGAAGAAAGTTTATACTTGATACAAAAAATAAAAGATTTATTATGCCAACAGAAAGAGAAACAAGTTTGAAAAATTTCAGCACCAAGGATAATTTTTATTATATAATAAGTGTACAAAAACAGAGTTTGGAAAAGGAATTATTTTCAACTACTTTTTCTAGCATAATACTAAAATAACAACAGAAACTAAAATGAGGCAAATTGTTGCAAAAGAAAGAGACTATCATAAAACATAGCAAGTAAATTTATATAGCATTCATTATATCGTCCTGTTTGCAGCACTACATTTGAAATTGTGTCAGCACTTACATTAGAAGCCTGTACTTTGAGGAATTTGGAATTTGGCCAATAAAAGATCGTTCTGAACTAAAAGTTGGCACAGAAAATTTCCTCCCATGAGCAAAAGTTGTTTTCATTATATCTTCTTCATCATTGTCTTCTTTTTTCTTCCCTTTTTACAAAATTCCATAAAAACCTCATCTGGTTGCTTTTAAGCTTGGATATCTAAAGTAAAAGTTAAGAGAGCCAACCCAGTGATTTGAAGACAATACATCTTTTGTCCATCTGGGCAAAATTTGTATTTGGTATTTTATGTGAAGGAGTCATACGATTCAATTGGGAGTGTTTAAAGAAAGAGTAAAAACTAATTTCAAAAGACCTCTCAGTCATTGCCTCTAATAATGAAGTTAGAAGGAAGAAAATGAGGGTGAGAGAGAGCTTATTCACTTACTCCCAATATTGTGCACATTACTTTAGAGCTATTAATAACAACTGTTCTTCACAGCACTTCTGCATAGTTTCATACCCATTTATTTTACAGCTTTATTGATGTATTTTTTATATATAATAAAATTAGCCCATTTTAAGTGTACAGTTCTATGACTTTTGGTAAATATGAATAGTCATCCACCTACCACCAACCACAGTCAAGTTCCAGAACAATTTCATCAGCATAAGAAGTTCTCTGATCCTTCCTGCCAGCTGTTGCCCACCCCTAGTCTCACCTTAGTCCTAGGTAACTGCTGATCTGGATTTTTTCTTTTTTTTTTTTTTTTTTTTTGCTACTACCGATCTGCCTTTTCTAGAATTTGCTATAAATGAAATCAGATAGTATATAATTTATTACATCTGTGTCTAAGTGGTTTCACATTGCATGATGTTTTTGAGAGCCATCCATCATCTTGCAGGTATCAGTAGTGTTTTCCTTCATTTTGCTGAGTAGTGTTCCATTGTCTGGATGTACCAGAATTTGTTAATCCATTAATGAGTCATAGACATTTGGAGCTATTTCCAGTTTGAGACTATTATGAATAAAACTATTATACATACATGTGCAGGTCTTTATGTAGGCATATTTCTACTTCTCTTGGGTAAAAACCTCAGGGTAGGATTGTTGGCTTGTATGATAAATGCATGTTCAACTTTATATGGAGCTGCCAAACTGTTTTCAAAAGTGGATGTGCCATCTTGTATTTCCACCAGCAATGTATGAGGGTTCTAGTTTCTCTACAGCTGTCTCTTCTGAAAGTTTCTTAAAGTCTACTTTGTCTGATATAGGTTAAGCCACCAAAAGACTTCTTTAGTTATCCCAGTGTTTGTGTACTGATATCCGACTGTGCTTATTTGCCATTTATGTATTTTCTTTCAAAAGTTGTTTCTTTAGACCTATGAGCCCCTCTTTTTTATTGGGTGTTTGTCTTTTTATTATTAAGTTGAAAGGCTTCATTATATATTTTAGAAAAGAGTTCTTTGTCAGATGTATGTTTAGCAAATATTTTATAAAAATGGATTGCTTCCCATTTCATATTAATGGTGTTTTTTTGATCAGCAAACTTGTTAAGTTTTATGAAGTGCAATGTATATATTTTCATTTATGATTTATTTACTCTGTCTGCTATGAAAACTTTGCCTAACTCTTCTTTAAGACTTTCCCATTTTCTTCTCAAATTTTTATAGTTTCAGTTTGGGTCTCTTATGTATTTCAAATTAATATGTGTGTCATTCTATTTTGCATCTCTATAAAGGAATACTCAAGGCTGGCCAATTAAAGTTGAGAGGTTTATCTTGGCTCACAGTTCTGTAGGTTATACATGAAGCATGCTGCCAGCACCTGTTTCTGGTGAGGGCTTCAGGAAGCTTACAATCATGGCAGAAGGCAAAGGGGGAGCAGGTGTTATATATCACATGATGAGAACAGGAGCAAGAGAGGAGGTAAGAGGTGCCACGCTATTTTAAGCAGCCAGATCTGGCATGAACTAATAGAGTGACAACTCACTCATTATGGTGAAACAGCACCAAGCTATTCATGCAGGACCCACCCCCATGACCCAAACTCCTCCCACTAGGCCCACCTCCAACACTGGAGGTAACATTTCCATATAAGATTTGGAGGAGACAAAACTTCCAAACCATATCAATGTGTATGCTATATCTAGTTTTGTTTGTCTGAAGACTTTTAAATTTCCCTGTTAATTTATTTGATCTATTGGCTATTCAAGAACATGTTTAATTTCAATGTATTTGTGAATTTTCAAAGATTTCTCTTGGTATTTGTTTCTAGTTTCATACTATAGTGGCTAGAAAAGATACTTGATATGATGTTGGTCTTCTTAAATTTGTTAAGACTTGGTTTGTGGCTTAATATGCGATCTATCCTGGATGATGTTCTTTGTGCACTTGAGCATTTGGAGCTATTTGTGCACTTGAACAAAGAACATTATCCAGGATAGATCATATATTAAGCCACAGAACAAGTCTTCATATTCTGCTGTTGCATGCAATATTCTGTATTTGTGTGTTCTGTCTCTTTGGTCTATAGTGTTGTTCAAGTCTATGGTTTCCTTAGTGTTTTTCTATCTGGATGATCTATCCATTGTTTAAAATGGTGTGTTAAAGTCCCCTATTAATATCATATTGGTATCTATTTCTCTTTTCAGTTCTGTTAACATTTGTTTTATATATTTAAATGCTCCTGTACTGGTAATATATATATTGTTTATGTTCATTATATTGTCTTGATGAGTTGACTTCGTTATCATTATATAGTCACCTTCTATGTTGTTTGTGATAGTTTTTAACTTAAAGCCTACTTTGTTTCATGTAAGTATAGCCACCCCTGCACTCTTTTTGTTACTAGTTACACGGACTGTTTCTTTCTATCCTTAGCCTTTCAGCTCTGTGTGTCTGTAAAGCTAAAGTGAACCTCTTAAAGGCAACATATAGTTGGAACTTTTTTCAATCCTTTCAGTCATCCTATGTCTTTTCATTGGAGAATTTAATCTATTTACAATTACATAATTACTGATAAGTAAAGACTTACTACTGCCAGTATGTTAATTGTTTTCTGCCTGCTACTTATTTCTGAAGGAATATTTTCTTTATTATTTATCTCTTGTTGTCTTCCTTTGTGATTTTGATGATTTTTTTTTGTAGAGGCATGGTTTAATTTCTTTATCTTTTTTGTATTTTCTGTGTGTTCATCATGAAGCTTACATAAAACATCTGATAGCAGTCTATTTTGAACTGATAATAACTTCAAATTCATATAAAAACTGTATACTTTATTCTCCCCCCTACATTTTATATTAGAGCTGCAATTTTCATATTTAAATAGTGTGTATTCATTAGCAAACTATTTTATAATTATTTATAATGCTTCATCATTAAACTTTTATAAGAATCAAAAGATAATTATGTACTACCATTATACTATTAAAGTATTCTGAATTTAACTATTTTAACCTTTATAGTGGTTTTTATACTTTCATGTGTTTCATATTGTGTAGCATAGTTTCGTTTTAACTTGAAGAATTCCCTTTAGCATTTCTGGTACAGCAGGTCTAGGAGTGATGAACTCCCACAGCTTTTGTCTGGGAAAGTCTTCATCTCTCTTTTGTTTCTGAAAAACAGCTCGGCCTGGTATAGTATTCTTGGTTGGCAGATATTTTTTCTTTCAGCACTTTGGCTACATCATCCTACTCTCTCCTGGGAAGTAACGTTTCTGCTGAAAAATCCACTGATAGTCTTGTGCAGATTCCCTCCTATGTGACTAGTTGCTTTGCTCTTGCTACTTTCCAAATTCTCTTTTTGTCTTTGTCTTTTGAATATTTAACTGTAATCTGTTTCAGGGAAGATCTTTTTATAATTAATCTATTCAAGTTCTTTTGGGCTTCATGGATCTGGATGTTCATTTTCCACTCCAGACTTGGGATGTTTTCTGTCATTATTTCTTTAAATAAGCTTTCTTGCTTTTTGTTTTTTTGCTGATTCTCCTGGGATTCTCACCATGTGAATTTTGGCTTGCTTAATGATGTCCCATAAGTTCTGTAGGCTTTCTTCATTCTTTTTCTTTTTTTCCTTCATTCTTTTTCTTTTTTTCAGATTTTATTCTTCTTACTGGGTAATTTCAAATAAGCTGTCTTTGAGTTCACTGATTTTTTTTTTCCTTCTGTTTCATCAAGTCTCCTGTTAAAGCTCTCTGTAAAACTTTTCAGTTGAGGCGTTGTCTTATTTATCTCTAGAATTTTTGTTTGGATCTTTGTATGATTTCTTTCTTTATCGAGTATCTTCTTTTGTTTGGGCATTGTTCTCCTAATTTCATTTACTTTCGTATCTGTGTTCTCCTGTCACTCACTGAGCTTCCTTAAGATGTTTACAATTGTCCCTCAGTGTACATGAGGAATTGGTTCCAGAACTGTCCACACAAACCAAAAAGCATTCATACTATAATCCTGCAGAACCCACGCATATGAAAGTCAGTCCTTGTATACACAGGTTTCACTTCCTGTGAATATTGCATTTTTGATTCATGTTTGGTTAAAAAAAAAAATCTGTGTAGGTGGACCTGCAGAGTTCAAATGTGTTATTCAAGAGTCAGCTGTATTTTGAATTATCTAAGTTTGTGGATCCCTATTTCTTTAAGGGTCTGTTACTGGTAATTTATTTTTTCACTTTGGTGGTGTTATGTTTCCCTGATTATCTGTGATCCTCTGACCCCGCATTGGTGTCTGTTCATTTGAAGAAGCAGGCACTTCTTGCATTCTTTTAAGACTGGCTTTATCCAGGAAAACCCTTCACTAATCAGGGAAACATGACACCATCAAAGTGAAAAAAATAAATCACCAGTAACTGACCCTGAAGAAATAGAGTTCCACAAACATAGATAATTCAAAATACAGCTGACTCTTGAACAACATGCTTTAACTGTATGGATGTGCCTACACAGTTTTTTTTTAACCAAACATGAATGAAAAATGCAGTATTCACAGATTCCATAGTTTCTTGGCAGGCCATCTTGTGGGGCTAACAGGTAGCAGCCTGGCACTAGGGTGGGCCAGACTGGAGCCTGGGTCTGTGGGTGCTAGCCTGGAGCCTGGGGCCACCAGGACCAGTCTGGTGCTGGGGTGGGCCTGGAGGCTGGATTATAAGAACAGACATAGAACTTGGGTTCATGTGCTGGCTTAGAGCCTGTCTTTTGGAGCAGTTTGGAGCCTTGTTCCATGGGGCCTGACATGGCACCAGGGTCCACCAGATAGGCCTGGACTCAGGGTCTGCTGAGGTAGGCTTGGATCCCAGTTTTTTTTTAAGCATGGGGTATTGGAGTTGGACACTGCCGTAGGCCTGGAGCCTGGTGCTGTTCATGTAGATTTTAGTCAGCTTGTTTATCTCTCCAAAAAAAGTTTTCTTTTTAATCCTACTGGAACTTTTATTGAGACTGCGGTGTATCTGTAGATCAGTTTGGCAAGAATTGCCATTTGAACAGCACTGAGTCTTTCACTGCATTAACATGGCTTGCCTCACTATTTTGCCAGAGTGGGAGGTTAGGGCTTCTTTAATTTATCTCAGAAATGATTTGTTTGTAGATTTAAGTGCTCAGGGTTTGTGTATTATTTGTCACATGTATTCCTAAGTTTTTAAATCATTTGGCTTTATAAATAAATTTTAAAATTTCATTGCCAAATTGATATTAGTTAAGTAGAAAGATAAGTGACTTGTTTTTTAACCTTGTGTCCTATGATTTTGCTAAATTCGCTTAAATTGTTCCAGGACCTTTCCTTTGGATTTCTTAAGATTTTCTGATATAAATATTTCAGGCTCTAAATTTCCCCGTAATTACCACTTTAGCTTCATTCCACTTTTTTTTTTTTCCGAGACAGGGTCTTAGTCTGTCACCCAGACTGAAGTGTGGTGGCATGATCATAGCTCACTAGCCTTGAACTCAAGTGATCCTTCTGCCTCAGCCTCCTGAGTAGCTCAGCCTCCCAAGTAGCTGAGTAGCAAGTGGTGTGCACCACCATGCCTGACTAATTTTTTAAAATTTCTTGTAGAGACAGGTGTTCTGTGTGGGAGATGTGCCAGGGGAGAAGAAAAGGCACACACCCACAATATCTTTAAGGGTAAACAAGCTTTATCCCATGTAAATGACAATGCAGATATAATAAGCAAATGATATAATAAGCAAATTAATGTAATAAACAAATTGATACAAGCAAATGATATAAGTAAATTGCAATGGGAAGAGGAGAAGGGAAAAATGTGTGTGTGTATATATATATGTGTGTGTGTGTATATATATATGTGTGTGTGTGTGTATATATATATTTACCCTCAGCCAACTGTGGAGCATTCTCCACCATACTGGGAAACAACAACCTGGCTCTAGAGCTGGCCATTCATCCGTGCACAGATGAGAAGAGATCTCAGGAAGCTTTGGCGCAGTCTGGGATCCTAGCTCTTTCTGTAACAAGTTGTTTGGCCTGAGGCTCAGTCATGAGGGCCCTTCATGACTGGGTTCAAGGAAGGCAAAAACATGCAATTGTCTCATGTTTTTTAATAACTAACATTTAAGAATAGATTGAAATAGAGATTTCTCTGAAACAACTCTGAATTAACGCTTCAAGGGGCTCACACAACCTCTTCCGGGATTTGGTGACCGTTGTTTGTGTCCATGTTCAATTGAGTTCAAATTTAGTATTTAACTTTTCCTCTACAACAGGGTCTTACTGTTTTGCTCAGGCTGGTCTCGAACTCCTGTCCTCAAATGATCCTCCTACCTCAGCCACCAAAAGTGCTGGGATTACAAGCATGAGCCACTGCACCTGGCCCCATTTTACAAATTTTGATGTGCTGTGTTATTTTCAGCTAATTCAATGTATTTTCTTTTCTTTTTTTTTTTTTTTTTTTTTTTGTAATTGTACTTTAGGTTCTGGGGTGCATGTTCAGATCATGCAGGATTGTTGCATAGGTACACACATGGGAATTTGGTTTGCTGCCTCCATCCCCCTGTCACCTATATCTGGCATTTCTCCCCATGTTTTCCCTCCCCAACCACCAACCCCGGCTGTCCCTCCCCTGCACCGCCCCCAGCAGACCCCAGTGTGTGATGCTCCCCTCCCTGTGTCCATGTGTTCTCATTGTTCAACACCTGCCTGTGAGTGAGAACATGCGGTCTTTGATTTTCTGTTCTTGTATCAGTATGCTGAGAATGATGGTTTCCAGATTCATTTTCTTATTTCTTCTTTGACTCATAGGTTGTTGTTTTTTTTTTTAATTTTATTTTATTTTAGATTCAGGAGATACACATACGTTTTCCTTACTGCATATATTACATAGTGGTAGGGATTGGGCTTCTAGTGTACACATTACACAAAGAGTAAACACTATACCTAACAAGTTATTTTTCCATCCTTCCCTTCACTTTTAGATTGCCCAGTGTCTCGTGTTTCCATCTCTATGTCCACGTGTACCCATTGCTGGTTCTCTGTTTCTCTGTTAGTTCATTTAGGATAATGGCCACCAGATCCATCCATGTTGCTGCAAAGGGCATGATTTCATTTTTTGTGGCTGCATAGTACTCCATGGTTTCTATATACCAAGGTTTCTTTATCCAGTCAACTACTGATAGACACTTACGTTGGTTCCATGACTTTGCTGTTGTGAATAATGCTGCAGTGAATACACAAGTGCAGGAGGTGTCTTCTTTATATCATGATTGATTTTCCTTTGTTACTCATGGGTTACTTTGAATTGTAACAATATATGGGAATTTCCCAGATTAATTTATATAATTAATTTCTACTTAAATTCTGCTGTGGTTGGAGAATAACATGCCAGCTCCTTAAAATTTCTTCAGGCTTGTTTCCTGGCTTAGAATATGGTCTATACTGGTGAATGTTCCATGTGCACTTGAAAATAATATCTGTTTGTTTTTACCTGAAGTTTTCTATACATGTCAGTTAGTTCAAGTGGCTTGTATAGTTTTTAAATCTTCTGTACCTCCTGTGACTTTTTGCCTACTTAATCCAACAGTTGCTTAATAGAAGAATCTTCAACTGTAATTGTTGGCATGTCTGTTTTCTTCCAGTCTTAGTTTTTGCTTCAATTGTTTTGGTGCTCTGTGTTAGGTACATAAGTTGATATGCACTTATATCTTTGATCCTTTATCATTATAAAATACTCTCTTTCTCTAGGACTATTTTCATCTTAATGTCTATTTTGTCTGACATTATCGTCTCTCCAGTCTTATGCTTATCCTTTGCATGATGTATTTTTCTATCCTTTTACTTAAAAACCTATCTTTAACCAGTTGTAGGGGTTCATGCCTGTGATGCCAACAATTTGGGAGGCTAAGGCAGGAGGATCACTTAAGACTAGAACTTTAAAACTAACCTGGTCAACAGAATGAGCCCCATCTCTACAAAAAAATTTTAAAATTAACTGGGTATGATGGTACACACCTGTAGTCACAGCTACTTGGGAGGCTGTGGCAGGAGGATTGCTTGAGCCTGGGAAGTTGAGGCTGCAGTAAGCCATGATTACACCACTGTAATCCAAGGTGGGTGAAGGAATGAGAAATGGTCTCTTAAAAAAAAAATTAAACAACTGGGTCATTAGAGAAATGCAAATCAAAATCACATTGAGATACCATCTCACACCGGTTAGAATGGTGATCATTAAAAAATCAGAAGACAGCAGATGCTGGAGAGGATGTGGAGAAATAAGAACACTTTTACACTGTTAGTGGGAGTGTAAATTAGTTCAACCATTGTAGAAGACAGTGTGGAGATTCCTCAGGGATTTATAACTGAAAATATGATCTGACCCAGCAATCCCATTACTGGGTATATGCCCAAATGATTATAAATCATTCTATTATAAAGACACATGCACACATATCTTCACTGTGACACTGTTCACAATAGCAAATATTTGGAACCAACCCCAATGCCCATCAATGATAGACTGGATAAAGAAAATGTGACACATATACACATGAAATACTATGCAGCCATAGAAATTGATGAGTTCATGTCCTTTGCAGGATATGGATGAAGCTGGAAACCATCATTCTCAGCAAACTGACACAAGAACAGAAAACCAAATGCCGTATGTTCTCACTCATAAGTGGGTGTTGAATAATGAGAATACATAGACACAGGGAGGGGAACATCACACCCTGGGGCCTGTCGGATGGCAGGAAGTTAGGGGAGGGATAGCAGTGGGATGGAGGCTAGGGGACGGATAGCATTAGGAGAAATACCTAATGTAGATGACTGGGTGATGGATGCAGCAAACCACCACAGTGCATATACCTATGTAACCAACCTGCATGTTCTGCACATGTGCCCCAGAACTTAAAGTATAATTTAAAAAAAAAATTTTTTTAGATAAAAATACATGATAATACCACCCAGGTTGCTTTTGATTTTCCCCCTCTCTATTCCAGACTTTGTCCATATGCTTATGTACCAATTTTAGCATAATCAGTTTTAGCAGTTAAATTTTTTCCTACCATGAGAACTTTTCATCTTTATTTAATATTATGTCATATACATTTTTGATGATGTGATATTTCACAATTCTGTGTTGCTTCATCACAATTACTCATATTACTTTAAAGAAATGTCTTACACTATTTCTTATGATAGATGAGGAAACTTAGGTGTAAATAACAGAGCTAGGAAATAGCAGCACCAGGTTTTACAACCAGGCAGTCTGAGTCCAAAACCGATGACCCGAAGTAATATGTAATCTGTTTCCCACATGATCGTGTTGGATTTTTCTTTAACATAAAGAAGAAAATAAAATTTGCCTATTATTCCATAACCCAAAGATAATACTACTGCTTATATTTTATTTCCTTCCAGACTTTTAATGTATTTATTTTTACCAGAAAATAGTATATGTATCCCTATGTTACCTGATTTTTCTCACTTAGCAATCTGTTATTAATATTTTATATGAATAAATAGAAAACTATCTGCATTATCATCTTAATGTCAGTTTAGTGTTCCCTTGTGTAGATGTGCCACAGTGTATCTAATCAATCTAAGACTATTGAACAATTTGGTCACTTTGAAATTTTTTCTATGTTCAAACAATCATACAAGGAACATCTTTGTATTTGTGTCTCTGGACACAACTAATGATTTTCTTAGGGTAAACTCTTATAATGAATGATTGGATATTCAATGGTATTTTTTAAATTGCATTTTAGGTTTTGGGGTACATGTGAAGAACATGCAAGATTGTTGCATAGGTATCACACATGGTAGTATGATTTTCTGCCTTCCTCCCCATCACCTATATCTGGCATTTCTCTCCATGCTATCTCTTCCCAACTCCCCACCCCCCACCATCCCTCCCCTATTTCCCCCCAACAGACCCCAGTGTGTGATGCTCCCCTCCCTGTGTCCACGTGTTCCCATTGTTCAACACCCACCTATGAGTGAGAACATGCGGTGTTTGATTTTCTGTTCTTGTGTCAGTTTGATGAGAATAATGGTTTATAGGTTCATCCATGTCCCTACAAAGGACATGAACTCATTGTTTTTGATGGCTGCATAATATCCCATGATATATATGTGCCACATTTCCCCTGTCCAGTCTATCACTGATGGGCATTTGGGTTGGTTCCAGATCTTTGCTATTATAAACAGGGCTGCAGTGAACATTCATGTGCATGTGTCCTTATAGTAGAACGATTTATAATCCTTTGGGTGTATACCCAGTAATGGGATTGCTGGGTCAAGTGGAATTTCCATTTCTAGATCCTTGAGGAATTGCCACACTGTCTTCCACAATGGTTGAACTAATTTACACTCCCACCAACAGTGTAAAAGTGTTCCTATTTCTCCACATCCTCTCCAGCATCTCTTGTCTCCAGATTTTTTAATGATCGCCATTCTAACTGGCATGAGATGGTATCTCAATGTGGCTTTGATTTGCATTTCTCTAATGACCAATGATGATGAGCATTTTTTCATATGTTTTTTGGCCTCATATATGTCTTCTTTTGAAAAGTGTTCATATTCTTCGTCCACTTTTGAATGAGCTTATTTGTTTTTTTCTTGTAAATCTATTTTAGTTCTTTGTAGATTCTGGATATTAGCCCTTTGTCAGATGGATAGATTGCAAAAATTTTTTCCCATTCTGTTGTTTGCCGATTCACTCTAATGGCTGTTTCTTTTGCTGTGCAGACGCTGTGGAGTTTGATTAGGTCCTATTTGTCTATTTTGGCTTTTGTTGCCAATGCTTTTGGTGTTTTGGTCATGAAGTCCTTGCCTATGCCTATGTCCTGAATGGTTTTGCCTAGATTTTCTTCTAGGGTTTTTATGGTGTTAGGTTGTATGTTCAAGTCTAATCCATTTGAAGTCAATTTTAGTGTAAGGTGTCAGGAAGGGGTACAGTTTCTGCTTCCTGCACATGGCTAGCCAGTTTTCCCAACACCACTTATTAAACAGGGAATCCTTTCCCCATTGCTTGTTTTTATGAGGTTCGTCAAAGATCAGATGGTTGTAGATGTGTGGTGTTGCCTCCGAGGCCTCTGTTCTGTCCCATTTGTCTATATCTCTGTTTTGGTACCAATACCATGCTGTTTTGATTACTGTAGCCTTGTAGTATAGTTTGAAGTCTGGTAGTGTGATGCCTCCAGCTTTGTTCTTTTTTCTTAGAATTGTTGTTTTTAAGGTGTTTGTGGGGTCTAGCTAAATTGTCCTACAGAAAAGCAATACATTCAAACTCTCAAAGGCAGTATATAAAAGTGTCCATTCCTTTGTATTACATATTTTATGAAATAGCATATGCCAATTTTATAGTAATGAATCAAATCATAATAGCATTTATTGAATTTTGCTATATTTCATGTGCTGTGCTGAATACCTTATATGTTATCTAATTTAATTCTTATATGACCCTCTGAAATACATATGCCATTGTGCTGATGAGAGTGAGGGTCATTATGAGACTGATTGAGAGTCAATAAAAAATTTGAGAGAGTGTCAATAAATGAGAGAGAAATGAGAGAGTCAACAAACATTAAGATAGTGATCTGACATTAATTTTAGAGTTCTAGCTCATGCAACTTATTAGATTCTGGTGTCTTTCACCTTTTAAATACAATTATTAAATATTTATACTATTTTGGAAACTGGGTTTAACCTTCTTTCATTTTAAGATTTTCTTTTTTTAAAATGATGTACAAGAAACTTTGTTGTGGCCAGGGTGTTAACACTTTGTCATCATGTTATCTAAGTGTGTTCCTTTCCTTTGTTTATAATCATTTTGAATAGTTTAATTTTTACTGTAGTCAAATATACCACTCTTTACCTTTAGTATTTTTACCTTCGATATTGTGCTTAGGACTTCTCTAGTATTAGAATTTTTGTTGTTTGTTTCTGTTTTCTTAAATATAACAGCATTATCAAGATATAATTCACATATAATACAACTTACCCATTTAAAGTGTGCAATGCAGTTTTTTTAGCATATTCTTAAGGTTATACAACCACCATTATGTTCTATGTTAGAACATTTTCATCACTCCCAAGAGAAACTCTATGTCCATTAGCGTTCCCAACCACTAGCTCTATGCAACTGGTAACATTCTCTGTCTCTCTCTCTCTCTCTCTCTCTCTCTCTCTCTCTCTCTCTCTCTTTCTCTCTCAATTTACACCTGTATTTGTTTTGCTAAGTCCTGTTTAAATAAGAAAGAAAAGCATCATGTCTGTGTTGGAGGACAGTACTCAAATCAACCTTATAAGCCAAACATGTCCTACATGTTCTAGCAAACACTTTTCTATATACATGTGAAATTTGGAGGGAAATTACTTAACATGGTCTATATATCTAAAACCATAAATCTAGTTATGATTCTATATTCAGTCTAAGCACATTTAAACTTAGAAAAGCAGTACATAAAATGTGTATGAAATACATGAATGGACTCAGTGAATACGTATTAACTTGTTTAATTTCCTTTGACTCTACATGATGATAATAAACTTTTTGTTGGCTCCCTTCTATCCGACTTTTTAAAAGACACTTCACTGGTTAGCTGACTCCTGTTTGAAAATTTGAGGATAGAGAGGCAGAGTCAGAGAAGAAGAAATCCTCACGGCCCTGTAATAAACAGAACTTACATTCAAAGATAATGATAGTAGATACTTGGTGTTTGCATAGCACTTTATCGTTTGCAGATATAATCATTTTAATGCAGCAGTCCAGATATATTGGAAAGTAACAGGGTATTTCGAATCTGTACTCATAATTGATGTTAAATTCCCTAGAGTTATCAAAATGATTCCTAGGTTTATGTATTATCAGGCCCATTCCCATATGAGAATTTTTCATAGAAGAGAACACATTTCTTTTCAGTCTCCAAAGACTAGAAAGATTCCCACCTAACTATAAAAAAATATGTAATTAATTCACTAGGTAATTCACAGATTTTGTAATTATGTTATAAAATATAGATTTTCCTTCAATCTCCCTGAAATAACAAAGAGGATATTCCCTTCATCTGCAAGATATATAAAACAGCATGTATTCTTCGTGAATCTATTCAAAACAAGTTAAACAATAAACTGTATAAAACACTATCAGCCAGGATAGGCCAAGAGTATAATGTGGTAACAAATAATCCCAAATTCTCAGTGCCCTACACTAACAAACATGAATTTCTTTCCTTCTTCTGTTATATGCTGCCATGAGTCAGCTGTGGATGTACCTCCTGCAGCCTCTCTCCAGGACCCAAACTGATAGTGTGGCCTTATTAATGGATATTGTCAGTATCACTGAAGAAGAAAAAGGTGACAAGCTACCTACCAACTCTTAAAGCTTCTGCTTGCAGATAAAACACTTTGTTTTGGCTCTCATTCCATTGTGCAAAGTAAATTACATGGCTCAGCCTGGCATCAATGGAAATGTGTGTGTGTGTGTGTGTGTGTGTGTGTGTGTGTGTGTGTACATACATATAGGTAAATATCCCCTTTGGGGTTTATACATACATATATATGTAAATGCCCCCTTTGGGGTTCCTACAGGGAGATATATAGGGGTGCATATATATAGTCTTCCTGTAGGGAAGGACCCCACAGAACCATAGTGGAACAGTAATATAATCATAATAAATTATATTGTCAAACTATTCACTGCTCCTCTAATCCCATTCAAGTTTTTATCCTACACACTGAAGTATATGTAATTAATGATAAGCTCAGATTAGCGAATTAAAATGTTCAAAACTTTCTTGCCGACAGTGTCTCCAAAGTGTGTTGAGACTGAGCTCTGCTTTGCATCACACCTAGGTCTGGGCTTGAAAGAATTGAGCCTGAGAAGTGGCACTGGCTGTGGGGAGTGGAGAGAGAGGGTGATAAAGCCAGGATGGGCAAAATAAATGGGGCACAAGATTGGAAAATTCTAGGTAAAGTAGGAATGAAACCTTATATCATAGTCAGTCGACAACCTTGGCAGCTTCCGACCAGTATAAACAGACCAATGAGAACGCTTAAACTGGAAATGAAGACAGTTATCAAGTGAGAAATCCCAGGTCAATTTCTTCAGCAGTCAAAGCAGTTATCAAGGAAGAAACAAGCTTGAGGCACCATCTGGAGAAATTCTCTGGAGAAGGTTTAGGTTACTACAGGTTTTTCTGTTTGCTTGTTTGCTTAGGTATTTTGTTAGTTTTTGTTCTTTAACTGTAGCAGTTCTGAATTTCTCAAGTTTAAAGGACTGTGTTACTTAGAAGGACTGTCTTTAAAACTGAGTTATGTATCTTAATATTGTATATATTACTTAGGTCATGTGATTAGCTGCTTTAGACATATGATTTGAGATTTTCTAAGTTCTCTTCATTCAACCTACTTCACAGAAGCAGAAGCCAGGAAGTCGAGAAGGCAGGAAGATAGGAAGGCAAAAAGGCAAACAGAAAGGAAGAGAAAAAAAGAAAAGAAAAAAGAGGCAGTAGAGGCTAAAGAAGCTAGCCAGCTCTAGAAAGGATTCACGTAAATGAAAAATATCCTCAGGGCTCTCAGTCTGAAGGCTGCCCTGGCTGTTCCCAGGGTGATTTGACAGGAACCAGAAACAGAGTATGATCTAAGTCAGAAGTTAGGAAGCCAGGGTGGTGTAAATGGACTAGTTCACTATAGGAGGACAGTGTTTAAGAAACTGAACTGATGGCATTGTGAAACTGTAGGTGAAGTCCTTAGTCTTTCCAGCCCGTGGTTTCCTTACTTTCGAAGTAATTACACTATACGACCCTGAAAGTTACTTTAAACTATAAATTATATTAGTCTACGTTAGAGGTAGTAGGATTATGTATTAGTCTGGGTTGTCCAAAGAAATAGAACCAGGAAGGTATATACCTAATACATATCTTATTGTGTATATATGTCTGTGTGTCTGTCTACCTATGTATATATAGAGACATAAACATAGATATAATTACTTACTATAAGACCTTGGCTCACATTATTTATGGAGGCTAAAGTCCCAGTTTCTGCCCTTGGCAAGTTGGAGACCGAGGAGAACTGATGGTATAGTTCCATTCTGTGTTTGAAGGGCTAAGAAGCACCTTCACAGATACCCAGAATAATGTTTAACCAAGTATCTGGGCATCTTGTGGCCCAGCCAAGTTCACACATAAAATTAACCGTCCAAATTTACCAAAACCTAGGAATAAGATAAAGACTTGGGATAATACAATGATACAGAATTCAGCCAACCATAGGAATCAGAATACTAGGGTGATGTGTAGAGTTGCTGAGATTGTTTCCCAAGAAGCCAGTATTCTATTAACAGGGAAGACTGCCCAGTAGCCAGGGTTTAAGTCACCAGAGAGGTTCAGTTTCCACAAAACCCTGACCTTCTCAGATCTGGCTTTGACGGGTATGATCATGTTGAGGAGGAAAGGCTGATAAAATGACCTGCCTTTTTTCTGAACTCCTTCTTCAAGTTTCTTTCATTTTTATTTAGCTATTGACACCCAGAGAGGCACCAGCTCCTCCTTTAATATTCTGGCCAAAGTATGACAACCTGTCTTCTCCTGATTTCCCAAGACAGGGTAGAACTTTCGGCAGTTTCTGGTTTATAATTCAAAGGAAAACAATATGGATACAAATAAAAGGATTGCAAAGATAACCAGCTAGTGAGAGATACTGAGATGTTTTTACCCTCTGGGAGGATAGTACAGCAAATAGAGATGACACACTCTAAGAAGAAGCAAATTCTTCACAGCAGGTTCAAAGAGGATAATTTTTTGGTGTGAATGTGCCTGTGCCTTCCAAAACCAAAAAAAAAAAAAAAAAACTGGATCTTTTGGGAACCTTAATCATCAAGGGATAGAAGAAAATTACAGGCAAGGATACATATCTTTTAATAGAAGAGGTGATTCAACTTGAGCTCTCCAAGACCCTTGATAAAAATCAAGAGTGCCTCTACAGCACCATTCCCATTAAGTCAGGGCTGCGTTACTCTTTTCCTTGAAAGCTGCTCTGCCAGGGGACTAGATTTTTTTTTCCTTGTGTTGCAGGGGTGTGAAGAAAGTGGCAGGGACAAGATGACAGAGTGGTGAGAAGGGGCAGTGAGGAAGAGACCTGTATTCCCACAATGTGGTGTTCCGAGCCAATGTGAGTTCACTATAGATTACATGGACACCAAAGAATGTGGCTGGGGTTGAACAGTCTTGCAAGAATTCTGTACCTCCTGGCCCCACAAAGCTACCAGCCCTGGTAGAGGCTTGGGATAGGGTAGGGAAGAGGTCAGTTTTAAAATAGCGCTCTCACATGAGGGCTGCGATTCAAAAGGCCACAGTAGCTTCTTCTCCCAAAACCAACATATGTGCTCCACAAAAGAAGCCAACCACACAGCTAGAAGCTATGCCATCTGGTGTTAAACCTAGAGAATAAAACCACCAATGAAAGAAGAAATCACCGCAGGCAGTGTTCCCCTTCACCCTACTCAATCAGAGTGGTTAGGGTTCAGAGTTGAAAACTGACTTACAAATTGGGCGAGAGATGAGATTTCACCCTAAGTCATCTAGTTAGGGCTTCAGGCAAGCCGAAGGAGAATAAAGGAAGTGGGCTCAGAATTAAATGAGACTTAATTTCTGAAATAAATGAGACTAAATCCTAAGAACTAGGATGAAGCTTGATACCCATTGGTAGCAGTTGCTGGAAAATTAAAATTGATTTCATAATTATTCGTGAATAATTCAGAACACTTCAATAACATCAGATGGTTCCTCAGGGAACAAAGCCAGCTTACAAACTAGAAGCTCTGATGCTCTTATTGATTCGTTTGCTCCATGAATCTTTACTAACCACCTGTGGTATGCTAGCCACTCTTTTAGGTTCGGAAGATATAGCAACAAATGTGGCTCTTGTACACTGTCCTTCTCAACTTGCTGTCCTGAACTACCTACTTTAGTTCCAAGGTGATTGAACTATTTCATACATTTCATAATTGCCTTATGTAGACTCCCTTTGTCTGTCTTTATACTTGTCACTGAAGGTCTGACTACTGGATTCTTGCCCATCACTATAATAAAAAACAAAAGACAATCTCTCCCCATCATCCCTCCCTTTCTCTCTCTCTCTCTCTCTCTCTCTCTCTCTCTCTCTCTCACACACACACACACACACACACACACACACACACACAGCCCTCTTAGAGAATCTCCTTAAATTCTGTTTCACAGTCCAGAAAGCATACCTCTAGACACTAAGAATGCCATTCCCTGTCAGGTGACAGTCTGCCCCTTCACACAGGAATATGCCTTTATGATTTGCAGCCAGTACTGTTCATGCAACATTTCATCTTCCATATTTTAAGAATTATATCCATGACCGGGAACAGTAGCTCACACCTGTAATCCCAGCATTTTGGGAGGCTGAGGTGGGTGGATCACCTGAGGTCAAGAGTTCGAGACCAGCCTGGCCAACATGGTGAAACCCTGTCTACTAAGAATAAAAAAAAAATAGCCGTTGTATGGTGGCATGCACCTGTAGTCCCAGCTACTTGGGAGGCTGAGGCAGGGAATTGCTTCAACCTGGTAGGTGGAGGTTGTAGTGAGCCAAAATTGCACCACTGCACTCCAACCTTGGCAATGGAGTGAGATTCTGTCTCAAAAAAAGAAAAAGAATTATAACTGTAAGGTAATAAGAACTGAGTGAAGTAGGTGTTAGCCCAGGGAAACTAGAGCAAGCAGAGAAGAACAGCAGAGCTGAGACTCAGAAGCAGAGTTTTGTTTATCACAGACGGACCAGCCTATGTCAGAGCAGTGTTAGGCACTGAAACTCTACCCAAGGCATGGTCATTTGGTACATGGAAATATCAATCCAAACAAGGATTTGGATCTGGTGATCAGTCTCCAAAGGAAGCTTCAGCTGATCTTCCAAGAACCATTAATTTAGAATTTCATACAAAGTCCAGATCATGGGCTGAGCTGGAGAGGTGAACAGCAGGTAATTGGCAGATGCCTGGGCCAGCTTGCCATCTTGGTAGCTGGAATTGATATAATAGTAAGATCAAATGGTAAGTAAAGCAGTTAACAGGAAGTAGATGGTAAGCAAATTCTCAATCTTAGGGACTGTGATGAGTAATATTGTCAACTTGATTGGATTGAAGGATGCAAAATATTGTTCCTGGATGTGTCTGTGAGGGTGTTCCCAAAGCAGGTTAATATTTGATTCAGTGGACTGGAAAAGGCAGACCCTCCCTTAGTCTGGGTGGGCACCATCTAACCAGCTGCCTGTATGGCTAGAATAAAGCAAGCAGAAGAAGATGGAAGAGTAGACTTGCTAAGTCTTCTGGCTTTCATCTTTCTCCTGCACTGGGTGCTTCCTGCCCTCAAACATCAGATGCCAGGTTCTTCAGCTTTTGGACTGTTGGACTTACACCAGTGGTTTGCCACGGTCTCTCTGGTCTTTGGCCACAGATTGAAGGCTGCACTGCTGGCTTCCCTACTTTCGACGTTTCGGGACTCACACTGACCCACCACTGGCTTCTTTGTTCCTCAACTTGCGGATAACCTATCATGGGACTTTACCTTGTGATCATGTGAGTCAGTGCTCCTTAATAAACTCCCTTTTGTATATACATATATCTTATTAGTTCTGTCCTTCTAGAGAACCTGACTAATATAGGTACTCAAGGCCAGTCATGGTTGTTGAGGAATTGGAGGTATCAAGATTAGAGTAGAAACAGCTGGAAAAAGAAGAGGAGGTATATTTAGTACATTGAGGGAATACTAAGTGCCAGACATGATCTCATTCTTCTTTATGGCTGCATGTATATATTTCGTGGTATATATATATTACAATGTCTTTATGCAGTCCACCACTGATGGGCACCTAGGTAGATTCCATGTCTTTGCTATTGTGAATGGTGCCACGGTGAACATGCAAATGCATGTGTCTTTTTGGTAGAACAATTTGTTTTCTTTTGGATGTAAGCTCCATAATGGGATTGCTGGATCACATAAGTAGTTCAGCAATAAAACCTTATTTTAATAAATTAAGCTGCTGGCTACATTTGGTCCACATAGTTTGCTGTCTTCTACAAGGAGGCAGATGTCATCAAGAACTGAAGACTGGTTAACTTGAAAAATCAGATTAATTGATTAGACAAGTAGTCATCATCTTCAGAACACTGTCTGGGCCAGTACCTGGGCCTGCTGATAGCACAGAGACCCCTGGGTGCCAAGCTCAGAGGAGAACACTGAAAGGTACACATAAAGAGTGAAAAAAGATGAACTTTGCTGACCTCACACTTTTTCTCAGGCTGTACCAGAGTGAGCAAATGAAGAATCCTGGGGAAGATAAGACACCAGGAACTTTATATGTGATTTGGCCTTATTTCCTCTCTGCAGGATCGTATGTGGGCTCTGGCCCATATAGGAAAGAAAATAAACTTCTGTTTAACTGGTTATTGTCAAGATGTATTACCTTCTGCCCATAAAGTGGGTCTTAGTTCCAGAGACTGCATGAGTTACTTACATAGACTATACAATTGAAGGATTTGCAAGTACTAAATAAGGAATACGGTGCTTCTAATAGGCCAAAAAAGGGTTGGGGAATGGAGTGGAGGAGGAGGTGATATATTGTAATAGCCATATTAAACTGTACTAAACATAAAATAACCGGGAAAATATTTCCTTGAAGCTAATAGGAAAAATCACTTACCAGACTCAGAACCATGAATCTAAGTTGTCATCCAGCTGCATGGGCTTATGGGGAGAGTTCCTGTGCTAAGGTTTTCATTATAAAACACAGAGGCATTATTGGGGATAAATGAACCAATATGAATGAAATACCTGTAATTGCCAACCTGAAGTTTCACGCCAAAAATCATCTGATTCCCAGGTTGATGTGGAGTGGTTTTCTGAAAGTTCAAAAAGAATCCACTTTATTAGTGGAGTGGGATGCTTTATCAGGAGTGTATTTATAAACTTGGAATTCTTCAGGTTTCCTCTAATATTGGAAACAGAAATAAAAGGAAGTTCTTCCTTGAATTGTTTTTCCTGAATCTACTTATTGTGGTCTTTTGTTTGGTGTGCTAAAAATAATAGCAATTCTGCCCAGCCACAGGAGTGAGGAGAGCCAAAATCTTGCCCAGGCTCTGTGGCTGGGCTGGGAGCCAGAGTGATTGTGTTTTCCCGGGCTGGGTATCTTTGTCTAATTCATCTGTCCAGCTGGGTTGCCTTTTTCCACGTTTGCGCAGAAGAGCACCATAGTCTAATGGTGGCAGTGTCTGCTGGTGATATTGGAAGACTGGGCCTGTCTTGGACTGAGTGGAAAGGGAGGATGCTGTGGGACTGCTTGAGGCCTTTCTAAAGAAACCTCTCAGGAAAGTCTGTGGACTCCAGAGGGGGCTCTGAATTGAGCTGTGTACCCCCTTCTTTCATACCCCCAAGTTCTTCATTTTAAAGAATTTTTCAGAATGAAGTCACATAATAATGCTCAGTGTAAGACAGGTAACTGTCGGAGGAAACTGACTGAACAGGTGTTTTCTGGGAATCCCCATGGGTTGTTAAGAGTGGGAGGAAGGGTTGCCATGCTTTCTCTCATTTGCTTATATTAGATAAGCTTCTTCTCTCTTCCCTCTTCCTCTGTCCTCCTTCTTCTGCTCTCTTTCTCCCTTCCTCTTATCAGTACCAAGATCAGCTTAAATCACAGCATCTGGCTGACTGTCTCCCCCCTCTCCTCCCAGGTACTCACATCCCATGTCCTTTTGCTGTATGTGTGTGTGACATGCTGCTGCTTCAGTAAAGTCTTGTCAATGTCCTTAGAAAGCATCAACCTGTTTGCTATACTATATAACATGGTCACAACAGACTGGGCCACACAACTTTGCAGCCCAAAAGTGATAAGTTCACTAATTGTGGCAGTAAGGGCCCAGCTCAGTAAATCATTAGCTTTACTGAAAGGTCACAGTGTACAAGGCACCAAATTACCAACATGAAGAGAGGACAAGATGGATGGCATTAAAATAGAATTCAAGGGCGAAAATTTTGACTGCAACTGTTATTCTTAATCACTTTTGGGTTTTCATTGCCTTTGAAAATTTCTTGAATTTCATCCTTCCACCCCGTTCCCCAACCCATTTTTGGCCTATTAGAAGCACCATATTCCTTATTTAGTACTTGCAAATCCTTCGGTTGTATAGTCTGTGTAAGTAACTCATGCAGTCACTGGAACTAAGATCCACTTTACGGGCAGAAGGTAATACATCTTGACAATAACCAGTTAAATAGAAGTTCATTTTCCTTCCTATATAGGCCAGAGCCCACACACAACATTTTGCGAACAATTCTAAATAGTTCATTTACGTGCTCCAAGCTCATCCATGAATCGACCTTAAAAATTTTTGCATTAGATGAATCTGTAATGAATTGTACACAACATCTTAAGTACCATCAAAAAAGATGTAGATTTGGACTTTTTAAAATGTATTAACATAAAGACGACTGTGTACATTATGTTGGAGAGCGCTATCAATACCTGAATTAAGTGATTAACTTTAGTATAATACCTCATATTATGTGTCTCCTGGTAATGATGCAATATAACATGAAATGCATCATCAGTGAACTATCCTAGCCAAAAATGTTTACTTCACATCTAAACAAGCCTTTGGATCTAACTTTTAGGTGACAGAAAATTCAGAAAATAAAGGAACAAGTTAAATGATATTTCAAGGGAAAAATCAGACAATTCAAAATGTGAAACATTGTGTAAGACAACTTGTCTCTAGAGAAAGTCAAGATCTTTAAAATGCAAAGTAACAAAACAGCTGTAGAGACTGTTCTAGATTAAAAGAGAGAATAAAATCCTAATAACCAGATGTAATATGTGAACCTTGATTGGATTCTGGTTCAAACTGACAAACTGTAATAAAATAAACATTTGGATAACAAGTAATATTTAATATGAGTTGGATATTATTAGGGGATTACTTTGTCTTAGATTTGATAATGATATTATGGTGATGTAACAGAATTCATATTAAATAATTTAGAGGTTAATTGTCATGATGGCAGAAACTTTCAGAGAGTTCAGCAAAAATAAACAATATTATATATCTATATTAAATATGGATGATATATAAATAAATATAAAACCTTAATGTTATATTATTCTTTAAACTTTTCTATATGTTTGAAGTCTTCAAAATGAAAAAAAAAAGAGTTACATCCAGATATTTTTTAAAAGGGATTAGGACAATGAGTTTCGTTCTTATTCGTGTCTTTTACCGGTTTAAAGTCCTTTGCTGGAATAACTGGCTCTAAATAGTTCACAGAGTCAAGATTGAGGATTTTACTGTTGATCATCCTTGAGCAAGAAACCACAGTGTGTCTCTCTCATGGTTTTTTAAATTTATCCTGGAGGTCAATGTAATCTATACCTTTAAGGCTAAAAATGAAGCATTGCTTTAGAGGACTTTGTATCTCAGAGGCTTAAACAATGCTTGCTAGCAAATGCTGAAGTTGAGTGCTTTTTAAAAGAAAACATCCCAGAACCGCCACTGGCTACCACCACCACCTCCACCAGGCTCCTCTAATGTAATAAAAGGAGATACATAAAAGTTAAGGAAATGTTATCACCTGAAGATCACATTTTCCAACTGGAATTCTCTGGGAAATAACAGTTGTACTTACAGAGTCACGATTTTCCAGCATCCCAGAGTCTAATTAAGTCAGCCCATATTATCTCATGTCCCATTCGGTGCAGCCTGTGTAATGCCGCGATTACCGGAGATTGCCAGGGACTTACTGCACAGTGTTAAATTGTATAGATAATGACTTTTGGCGTTTTTGTTAGGAGGGACTGGTTTCAATATGCAGTAAGGCAATGTTGTTTTACTCTCAATGCTTAGTTCATCACCAACTTTCTTTTTTCATTTTTTTTTTTTTTTTTTTTTTGAGTCCTGAAAATAGCTTACCAAAGATTTGTCATTTCCTGCCTGGAGAAAGTTCTTCAGTATTTGTGTTTTTATAAATATCAGATGTGTAATCTCAGACGGGAACTTATTATAACTAGCCCCAAGGCATCATGAACTGCAAGTTGCCACACGAAAATTAAAGGGGTCAAATTCAAAAGGAATACGTGTCAAAAGGCTCCGTAAAAGGGCAAGTGCTTCATATGCATCCCTCAGATGAACCTGCGCATGCTGCAGAGCCTGCCATCCGTCTTGCACTGTTGGGTAGGCTCCCAAATACCTTTTGTAGCCCTCCAGGAGTGAGGAGTGTCCCTTGGGCTCAATTGGAAGAAAAATATATTAAGTTGGCTCTTCTTAACCAAAGGGAAAAGGAGAGAAGTGTTTAAATGACTTGCTATCTCTTGGGCTCTATTTACTCTGTTAAAAAATATTGTACCTAGTATTTCAGAAATGGGAACCCTTTGAACCGCAGCAAAAGTCTTCTGAGGGTCATTTGGTGTCCTTTTGGAGCTGGGGACTTGAGGCTATTGTTTTATTGGCAGCATTTATCATTCAGTCCCATGTCCTATTTTACCTTTTTCTTTAACACGAAATGATAAAGTAGCATCATAAAAACAGACCTGAAGGTTTGAATCTGCCTCCATCCCGCTAACTTATTTTTGGTCATTTGGAGTCTGCCACAACCAGGCAGATTCTGTGAGCTAGGATGTATCCCCAGAACAGTGCAGAGACGGAATTCACAACTGGGGTGAGGGTGGAGAGTTGAATGAAAGGCAAACTCCTGAGAGGCTCCAATTAAGACAAAGGTGTGGAGAATGGCAATTATTTACATGCAGGAAATGAGTGACCAGACACCAGAAGTACCAGAGACCTGTGTAGGGGAAAAATAAAGATACATGGCCCACAAGTCTTACAGAGAAACAGACTCTTGTTGTTTAGTTGAAAGGGACACCAGCACGCAAAATCAGATGACAAAAAGTGTTCTTATCCAAAATGAAAGGAAGGAGGAACTGCTTTGAATCCAGTAGCAGTAACCACGTGGCACAAGGCACTGACTGAATTTTCACCTAGAAACATAATTTTTGGCCCAGGTAGGTCAGCTCAGAATATTTGACTAAAAGATATGTGTGAGTGTGTGTGTGTGTCTGTGTGTTAGTCAGTGCTTACTGTGCGCAACACTAAGCTAGTAATATATGATCATTTAACCATTTCTTCTTCAAAATTACCCTACAAAGCAAGTACTCAGTATACCCATTGAACAAATGGCTGGAAGTAAGCAGTTTTCTCCTGTAATTAGTGTCAATCAAAAATAATAATAATAGCTGCTGCTTTTGCTAAGCAACATGTATATTTACCAAATTTAGTTCTCATAATAGCTGTGTGATATGAGTACTGTTACTATCACCATTTTGCAGATAGAGAAATAGGTTTAGAGGAGTTGATAAGTTTGATGAGATCGTACAGCTAGTGAGTGTGAGAGACAGAATTCAAACCCCAGACTTCTAGCACCTGCCTTCTGAGCCACCACACTATTCCGCCTTTTTAGGTAGTTTTTACCGTATAAATTTGAACTCCCTCCACACACATGTCTACTATATCTTCTACCTATATATTTCTCTGGTAGAGAAAATACTTTATTAAAAAGTATTTCATATCTTATTTTTAAAATTGGGTTTTAAATGAATGCCATGAAACAACCAGTCATCAGTTGGAATGGCTGTTTAATGATGCTGACTAGATAAAGGCATTCGTAGTCTTTATTACTGCTTAGAACAGAATTCAGGAAGTTCTGAGCGCTGCAGATGAGAAGAGAGATCTCAGGGAGAGAACACAAGGAACTGGCTTATTTATGACTCCTGCCATGTCCCCTCAGGGGAAGACAAATCATGAAACATGCTCACCAGTTCATGCCAGGAATTCTTAGCTTGCAATGGAATTGGCTGCAAAGTCAAGGCTGCAGAACCTGGGTGATGAAAGAGAGCCTGGGTGAGAGTCTCCAAGGGTTACAGGATGACTGAAAGCTGCCAAAACAGGCCTGTGGACCCAGAGCCAGGCCAATAAGAGTGACAGAGTAACAGAAATATGGAGTCTGTGAAATATGAAAGACGTCTATACTGAAGCACATCATCTGGCAAAACTTCAAAATACCAGGAAAGTCGGAAGGATCCTAAAGCATTTCAAAGAACTGGGGATTAGAATTATAACAGTCTTCCCTGTAGCAACATTACTAACTAGAAGACAGACAGTGGAGTCATGCTTTCAAAACTCCAAGTGAAAATGATTTCTAAAGCAGCTCTTCATGAATACATGCCCCTAAAACTAGGGAGTGAAGAAAGACATGAGACCTAGTGAGCAGGAGATCCAATACAGGAGAAAAGCAAAGGAAATTTCTGAGATTAAGGCAAAGGGCAGTCCCAGGATGGTACCTGAGTAGCAAGCCTAGAGTACCTGTTCCAAATTGGAACAGAGCTTAAGAGGGAAATTTACAAAAAAATTAAATATAATTTGATAGTTTGGGGCCATGTAGAAAATTATATTGAGACTACATTGAGAGGCATTTTTCATATATTTGGGAAAAATGGCCTATAGATTCAAAAAAATCGAGCAAGCAGAAAAAAATGGACCATTATTTCGGTGGGAGTAGAAAGTTATAGAAAAAAATATGTCATCAAGTCAAGACTTAACTCCACAGTAAATACTATTTATATAGACATAATAATGAAGCACTGAATATGGATTCAATCAAAGCTTATTTCATCAATCCAAGATGCCTTTAATTATAAGATGTACCATTATTTAAAGTGCCAGAAAGAAAGAAAAAAATATGACACACCTTCATTACAAACTGCATATTGATTTCAGAGATGTTCAAATGCATAAAACATTGAACCTTGGAATCAATGACATATAGTTCATTAGAATAATAAAGGAAGTGAAAGGAGCTAAAATACTTATCTAATATAATCAGAAGACAGTAGGCAAATGCTGATTTGATGAATCAGGAGATTGCAGTATGGTAGTTCCCTCTTTTCCACCAGTGATCTCTTCCATAACCCCCAGTGGATGCCGGAAACCACTGAGAGTATCGAATCCTTTATATGTTGTATTTTTTCCCACGTATACATGCCTAATAACATTCAATTTATAACTTGTCACAGTAAGAAATTAACAATAATTAATGAAATAATAATAATTGTAACAATACACTGTAATGAAAGTTACGTGAATCTGATCTTACTCTCAAAAATCTTATGGTACTGTATTGACCTATTTTTGGACTACAGTTGACCTCCGGTAACTGAAATGGAAAGGTAAACCATGGATAAGGAGGGACTGCTGTGCACACGTAATTACTTAGAGGACATACTAGAATAGTTTGCTAAGAAAATTAGAAAATGTACTGGCCTTAAGCGGCAAGGTGGTGACAATGAAGGGCAGCTATGTGCTGGAGTCTGATGTCTTTAGTTTTAAGTCTTCTAGCACTTTTTGTCCTTTGAAATTGTGTGTATACGTTATTTTGATAAAAATAGAATTATTTGAATTTTAACTGCTAAATATTTCACGTCTGGTTTTGTGCTATTTGCAAGACCCTTCCACTACAGTCACATGGTCATGGAGGCCTCAGTATGTCCAAAGAGAGAGTTTGGGATGTTTTATTCATTTTTATAATAGTCAAAACCATACTATCTTTAAGGTCCAGTTGAAGTCCCATTTCATTAAAGCTTGTTAAAAAGTCTATGTTATGTGACTTCTTTCTTTTCTGGGTTCCTGCTGTACTTTGGCCATTCCAACAATTCTTTATGCCAGGGTGGAGTATAGAATTTGGGAAAGGAGGAGGGAGCTCCCCCTGCTCACGGGGACTCTCAGGTCACCTTGGAGCATTTTCAAATTATAATGCTACCTCAATGAGATACATTTCCTAGAGGATACCCTCCACCCAGCCCAACCCCATCAAGACCTTGCTGCCTAGAGGCATCACCACATTTATTGAAAGTATGTATTATTCCTTCAGTATGCTGGAGAAGAAAAAAGGTGAGAGCTGTTTCATGCTACTTAGCCCATCATTATTTGGGTTTCCTATTTAGATATACAGATATGGGAAATATTTCTCCTTCCACCTGTTTAGATCTTGCCTCGATATCAAAATTATAAAGTATTTGATGGCCTAAACTCAAAATGCTGTGGTGCCAGAGTGCTTGGTATATAGTGGATGTTATATAAATACATACTTGTTGATTTTAATATGACTTAAACCCTTTTTCTAACTTAGGGCTGAAAAGAGTTAACTGCATATATAGCGGCCTAATAATCATTTAGTCATACCGCCTTTTAATGCTTTGTCTTATTTTTCTTACTAATGCTTAATGGTGGCTTAGATTCATAGGGATCTTTTAAATTTTGTGCTTAGAAAGTTTATAATGAGAAAGTGCTCATTGAAAAAAGGCAATTTACTTGTTAACTTTAAACTCTGACCAAAGGCTTTTATATTTTGGTTCTCACTTTTTTGAGTGAGTGCATGTTGTAAGTGGGAAAGATTTAAGAGAAAGATCTTAGAGAAAGATCTAAGCTGATGAGATATCTTGGGCATGAAAGTGTCTGGAAAACATTTCCAGAACAGAAAGTTCAGTAAATAATGGCGCTTTGTTACATAAGAAAGGATACGGAGAAACTCAGACTTTTATCTTTTACCATTTATCAAATATCCATAAATAATTGAATGGATAGAGGATGGAAAGTGTCTAGCATCGTCTGGGTAATCAGTAGGTACTTATTAAAAGAAAATAATGGAAATAGATACTGAATACCAGGTTTGACATTAAAGGAATCAGGTAACCCTCAAGGAGTGCTCATGTACAAAAGTAAGAAACCCAAGATACGTAGCTGTAATAATTTCTTTTTAAAGAGTTGCTGAATTTCCCACCTCAAGTTGGATTGCCTACCCCGAGACCTTTCTCTGCACTCTGATGCCTCCCAGGAGGCAGAGCTACTCAGGTCTTCCAGCCTCAGCCAGAGAATGCAATAGGCGTTTCTTCAACAGGTTTCCCACAGCTTCCCATCTGGGATGCTTCTCGAGGAAAGGGAAACATTAGCTGTTTCTTCTTGCAGCACAGGCAGTGGTGGCTCACTCCACTTAGCTCAGCCCAAGGCCGTGAGCCGGCTTCTTCAGCTACCATGAAGGTCAGCAGAGTCACTGTGAGTTGGTTTCGTGTTTAAGCACCTCTCCAGAGTTGCCGAAACATCCAACTGAGGGAACAAGGGAACCCCTAAGGCAAAGAGGAGAATGACAACAGTCAGGAGAGGAAGAGAGAGCGCAGACAGGCAGGGATGAGGATGTAGAATAGCGGACCTTGCTGAACCCAAAGAGAGTAAAGAAAAATCCTGTCTGATGAGGAGAAGGGTGACGGTTTTATGAGCATTAATGGATTTAGCAGTGATATTTTTCTTTTTAATAATCCTAGAGTCCATTTGCAATTCTGTCCTGGGCTTGGAATATCCTGCTTTTCTCTCCTGCACCCTGCTACGCTGTCTTCCTTTCATCCAACAGCCTTTCAGTTTCTTCCTTTCTCTGCGAGGCCGTTTTGGGCAGATCAGTAGGAAGGTGACAGCTCCCTTCCCAGAGCTCTCCACCCGTTTCGACACTTAGACTGCTCTGCACCAATAAAATGCATTTAACCTTGACCTGTGGGGGATGTAAATCTTTCAGGGTCTATTTATGTATCAATTTGATATTTTTATTTCCCTGTCTAGATGTTCTCTGTGTGTCTGTCACTGTTATAAAACAGTGGCTTTCAAACCTTTTTTTTTTTCTGTTACAGAACACTTTGTTCAAACTCTTTCTCACATAGAACCCAATTTGTTTGGAAAGCAATGTGAGCTTGGGATCTTTGAAGTGATAGTGGGAAGAAGGGGGTCTGGAGCTTGGCCCGCTTCTTTTACTCCTGCCTCTACCCCTAGCAGGCCCTGAGGGGCCTCAAGGAGCAAAGTTTTGAAAAAGATACTTCTGAAAAAAGAAAACCTTGTGAGCTCCTGGGTGCTGGAAATGTTTCTTTTAATTCCACTGTACTGTGTCTAGTGTTGTTTATCATGTGATATTAAAATATCAAAACCTCAATAGAAATGTGGAATCAGTTCTTCCCAAAGAGTACAGACTCAAATTTGTCTTGTGAAGCAAAGAGTTTTCTCAAAAACTCAACAGTTAAAAATATTTGTAAGCATGCTATTTACCTACATTGAGAAAATAAACTGCATCCAAACACATTTGGTGTTGCTGATATCGGCAAGTTTGGTAGCACAAGGGCCTAAACTTTTTTTTTTAGGACTACTCTTTACTATGCTTATTATAAGACTTTTTTCTCTTATGAATAGTAAGATTCTAGGGAAAAAAATTGTACCTTGGGTACTCGTATGGAGTTGAGGCATATTCCATAACTTGCATTTGCATTAATTCAAAGTGACTTTCTCATGGGTCTGAATTAGGAAAGTTTTTACTATAAACTACTTTTATAAGAAATAGTCAGAAAAATGTTTCTATTTTATTCCGGGAAAATATATACTTAAAGAGTATAATCCTTCAGAATGGTATCGTTTTATCACTGTCTTCTCCTGCTGAAGCTGTTAGAATCAAGTAGCACGTTAGTGTGTTTTCCAATCCAGAGTATCAACGTTCACAAGTGTAGTAGCTGCTCAGTAGCTGGAAGTAGCAGAACTAACCTGGCTCCATCACATTTATTCAGTGTCGATTTGTACTCTAGGTGCTTCCCTAAGCCTAGACTGCTGAACATCGTGAACAGATAGAATTGGCCTCAAGTCTCAGGACAGCTACAGACCATAGAGTCTTAATGGGATCCCATGCTGGAATCATTCGGGGATTCAATAAGTGCTTCCTGAGCTTGAACCAGGGAGCACTGGAGGTGTCATGTTGACAGGGAGGCAGTCCCTGCCTTCAGGACTCTCACAGTTCAGTGGGGGAGACTGAAATGGGAACACATTTAAAATACATCCACAATACAGTATTACAAAGGGATGCAATAAAGATCTCCTTCCTTTTGTCCACAGTGGTCTAGAGCTGTGGCTGAAAACGCCTTTGTCGAGTGGCCTAATAAGCATGTGGAAAGGCACAGACAATTATGTATCTGTTGAATGCCTTTTATGTGCTGTTCTGAGCACTAATGATAAAACAGTAATTACAGTTCCAGCTCCCACAAAGCTTACATCCTAGTAGAATAAGAAAATGTGCCGTATCAAGGCAATGACAAATAATTTAGTATAAAATAGGGGAAGTGGTGAAGATGAAATTGGGGATACAGGTTAGGGGTAGCCCCCATCTGAAGGGTCTTAAGGGATAAATTTAGGAATCTGAACTTTAACCTATAAGGTGGTTCCAGAGACTGTTAACCAGTTTATCATTTAGAGGGCAAGTCTGGTGGCAACTTCTGTGGATAAAATTAAAACCACATGGTATATCTAAAAGTTCAGTAGTATTCATCCTGGCATTTGCTTGAGCAAAAGTCCTGGAGTTGATTTTATATCCTCTGTTGGATAGATATTAAGCGGCACAGCATTGTATATAAGAGGACTTAAATAGGAGAAAAATTAAAGTGAGAGAAGGAGTTACAGGAAATGGCTGCAAAGTGGTGGCCCTATGCACTGGCCGTGGCCTTGAACCTGAGTTACCGTTGCCTGGCAGTGGCATGGAGTGTGCACGTGACTTCACCTAAGGTAGCCAATGGAAAACTGCATATGCTATGCCAAGACACTCCCACTGGGTACTTTAAACATTCTTGGAGCAACGCAAAGCTTCTGTACAAAGCCTAGGAATCTGTAAGCTGGGAACCGATTTTTCATCCTCAGTTTGAAAATAGAAATCAAACCTGTTGATTCCTGTCTGCCCCCACCCCAGCCTCTCCGACTGTCTTCAGTTCCTTGAAAGTACCCAACATACAACTCTCTGCAAAGATGATTGATAATTTTTAATGGCAGTCACTCTAATAGCTTAGACTCAAGTGGAAAGAGTGTTTTTAATGATATTTATATGAATGATGTGCTGCTTTTGGCCACCAGCCACTAAAGCATGCACTTCTGTTCTTTAGAATACTAATAAGGGGCACTGGTTCATTTACCTTTGGCCAAAGGCCTGGATTAAAAATAGAGTCTGTGGAGATAATAAAGGTTCTTCTTTTATACAGATCGAACTCATGGCTGTGGCCTGAAAGAGCTCGTTAACCAGTGATTCTCAAAGGTTTTGATGTGGGTCATAATCACATATGATTACTTAAAACACAGAATGCTGGGCTACAGCCGGAGAACTACTGATTCAGTAGGTATGGGGAAGGACCCAATAATTTGCATTTCTAGCTAGTTCTCAGGCAATGCTGATACTGTTCGTCCTCCATACAACTCTTTGAGAACTATTCTTGTATTCCAAATTTGCTTGACTTATTGAAAAAGAATTTTCAGGGAGGAGCGCTCAGATACTGATATTCTTTTAAGTGCCCAGGTGATTCATTTAGAAAATGCTGTTAACTCACTCTAGGTGAGTTACATAATCATTATTTCCAACTTATTTTAACAATCATTTAAAGAAGTGGTTCTCAACTTCGAACACACGTTAGAGTCATAGAGAGTTTTAAAAAAATACCAATCTCTGGGTCAAACCTCTAGAGATTCTGATTGAGTTGGTCAAGTGAAGCCCATGCATCTGTCTTTTTTTAAAAGCTCTCCAAGGAAAGTATAGACTTTTCAGTAAATGGTGTTTGAAAAATTGGATGTCTACATACAAAAGAATAAAACTGGACTTTCATACAAAATTTAACTTGAGATTTTTAAAAAAACTTAAATGCAATACCTGAAACTGTAAAACTCCTAGAGGAAAGTCTAGGGAAAAAAACCTCTTGACATTGGTCTTGGCTACAACTTGTTTGCTATGACTTCAAAGCAAAGGCAATGAAAGCAAAATAAATTAAACTAACAAGCTTCAGCACAGCAAACAGTCAAGCAAATAAAAAGGCAGCTTATGGAATGGGAGAAATAATTTGCAAACCATACATCTGATAAGGGGTTCATATGCAAAATATGTAAGGAACTCAACTCAGTAGCAAAATACCAAATTACCCAACTAAAAAAAAATGGGCAAAAGACCTGAATAAATGTTTCTCCAAGGACGACATAAAAATGCCAACAGGCATATGAGAAGGTGCTCAACATCTATAATCATTGGGGAAGTACAAATCAAAACCACAATGAGACATCATCTCACATCTGTAAGGATGACTGTTTTCAAAAAGAGGAAATAACAAATGTTGGTGAGGGTATGAGGAAAAGAGAACACTTGTTTGGATACTGTTGAAGGGACTGTAAATCAGTTCAGCCAATATGGAAAACAGTAGGAAGGTTCTTCTTGAAATTGAAAGTAGAACTATGATTCAGCAATCCCGTTTCTCAGTATATATGCAAAGAAGATAAAACAGTATCTTAACGGGATGTCTACACCTCTATATTTATTGCGGCCTTATTCACAATAGCCAAGATATGGAAATGACCTAAGTGTCTGTGGATGGATGAATGGACAAGGAAATGGTGGTATAAATATTCAGCCTTTAAAAATAAAACCTTGTCATTTGTGACAATGTGGATGAACCTAGAGGACATTATGATAAGTGAGTTAAACTAAACATAGAAAGCCAAATGCCATATGATCTTACTTATACGTGGAAGCTGGGAAAACATTCAAATCCGTAGAAGCAGAGAGTGGAATAGTGATTACCAGGGGCTAGAGGAAGGGATGAGGAAAAGGGTAGATGTTGGTCAAAGGCGTCAACTCTCTGCTATAACATGAACAAGTTCTGGGGATCTAGTGTACAGCAGGGTGACTTTTGTCAATAATACTGTATGGTTTACTTGCAATTTGCTAAGAAAGTGTATCTTAAGTGTCCTCAACAAACACAGATGCACACACACACTGAGGAGCAAATTGTAACTAAGTTTGGTGATGCATGTGTTAACTAACTTGATTGTGATAATCATTTCAAAATGCATCCATATATGAAATCGCCGTATTTGTACACCTTGGATATATACAATTTTTATTTGTCAATTATGCCTCAGTAAAGTTGGAGCTGGAGCCCTTCAGGTGTTTCTCATGTGCAGTCAGGGTTTGGATGAAAGCCTGCTAAAAAGCCTTTAGTCCTCATCTTTATCAGACTAATTCAGCACCCAGGCTGCTCACCCCATAGATCTTCCCCTTCACCTCCATCCCTGGCCTTGGTGAAGCACTTCTCCTCTGCTGAAGCAATGCTTCCATCAAAACAGTTGGCACAAGATTGGGATTTAACGGTTTCCTTTGTCAGAAAGTAAACTTCCTGAGAACATCAAGGATGAATTGTCCCTGACTCCCTGTACCTGCAGAACCGGACTTAGTCAGCTCTTTAAGAAGTAAGTGGAACTGTTTTTTTTTTTTTTTCTGTGCTGCTTAGCGCAAGACAACATAGAGCAGATCTGGCTCCGCCCCTTACCAGCCCTGAACATTGGACATGTTCGATATAATTTTAATCTTGCTGAGCCTCTGTTTCCTTTTCTGTAAATTGGACACCTCTTGGGATAGTTGTGAAGTTTAGAAGACATGATTAAAGTAAAGAATGTCTCATGATGCAAAGTGTGTGGTAAGTGATTTGGTAAATGTGACTCTTTTTGTGGTATGCTAATTTGCACTGGTGAGTTCACTGTATGTTCTTCAACATTATTATTGCCAGAGATGTCATAGTTGATCCATACCTAGCAATGCATTTTAGAGAGTGGCCCCAAAGTATGCTTTATGGACGGGTACTTCTATTTTCTTGAATTCTTAGACTAATGCTTTTCACGCTGCGGTCTGTGCCTGGTCTGGCAATATCAGTACTACCTGGAAACTTGGTAGAAATGTAAATTCCCGGGTGCCACACCGGACCCACTGAATCAAAAACACAGATTCTGAGTAGTAGTAATCTATGTTTCAACAAGCCCTTCAGAAGATTTGGATATACATTGAAGGTTACAAGATACTGGTTTAGAAGAACCACTGTTTAAAAACATTTTTAGCAACCTGATACACTTTCTGAACCACTGGTTCCTGACTAGAGGAGAGAAGGATGGCACCTCTTCCTTACGGTTTTGTATCAGATCTCCAAGGGGCTCATGAGATTTGAAAAAGTACCCCAGAGACTCTGATATCCCCTCTAGAGACCATGTTTCTTGTAGTTGATTTTTTTTTTCAAATGTGGTTTTAGGCCTTAATTTTGGAAGTGATTCAGATTCAGCAGGTCTAATGGCTGAAGGATATTATATGGATTTATATTTAAAGAATATTATATGCCATGCTGTATGCCAAGTGCTTTTATAGATATAATTTTAGTGCATGTGTCCATAACTTTATTATTAATATTTTACAAACAAAGAAGCTAGGTATAGTGGCTCATGCCTGTAATACTAACACTTTGGGAGGCCAAGGTGGGAAGATGGCTTGAATCCAGAAATTTGATACTAGCCTGGGCAACATAGCAAGACCCCATCTCTAAAAGCAATTTTTTTTTAACTTTTTTCCTGGAGCAGTGGCACATGCCGGTACTGTAGTCCCAGCTACTCCCGAGGCAAGAGGGTCACTTTAGCCCAGAAGTTTGAAGGGTCAGTGAGCCATGATGGTGCCAGCCTGGGCAACAGAGTGAGGCCCCATCTCTATTAAAAAAAAAAATACAGCATCAAAGAATGTAAGCAACATGCCTTTAATAACACGTAGTAATAACAGAGCTGGATTTAAACTTCCTAAATCACATGGAACTCTCTCTTTGAATTATGTGGCCTCAGTCTACTGATCTTTGGAATGAATTAAATACAAAACAACCTTAATAATCCTGTTATTATTGATAACTTCACTACTATAAACAAACTATAGTCATAATATTTCTGCAACTTCAAAACCAAGGAATTTAAAGGGGGAGTTTCCAGTTCTGATAATGGGTGACTCTCCCTATATAAACTCTCAAAAGATATCAAAACTAAAAATCTGAAGACTATGGAGAGAAACAAAAAGCCATCTGATTCCTTGGCTTGCAGCTCCCCCATTCAGGAGGGGGTTTGACCCTTAAAAGAAGAGTACTACATTTATTGAGATCCACATCCATAGATTTCACATGGAAGAACAACTATTAAAATGGCAGCTGAGTTCTACCTGAATGTATTCAGTCTGTGGTTGGCAGAATAGTGTTCACCCACCCCAAAATGTCCACATCCTAATCACTATGAATATGTTACCTTACATGGCAAAAGAAATGTTGTAGATGCAATTCAGGATATGGGCACGGAGAAGGGTAGGTTATTCTAGATTATCCAGGTGGGCCAGGTTGGAGTCAGAGAAATATATGAGTAGGAGACAAGAGAGATTTGAAGTGTGAGAGGACTTGCAACACTGTTTCTAGCTTTGAAGGTAGAGGATATGGGAGTACCAAGCCAAGAAATGAGGTAGCCTCTGGAGGTGAGAACAGCTCTGAACTGACAGCCAGCAAGGAGACAGGAATCTTTATCCTGCAAATATAAGGGACTGAATTTTGCCAGCAGTCTGAATGAACAAGAAAACAGATTCCTCCCTAGAGCCTCCAGAAGGAGTAATCCCTGCCAATGCCTTGATTTTCATCTTGTGAGTTGCTAAGGAAAGGAACAGTTAAACCATGCTGTACCTGAACTTCTGACCCACAGAACTGTGAGACAATAAATTTGTGTTGTTTTAAGCCACTAGGTTTGTGGTAATTCGTTATGGCAGCATTAGAAAACTAATGCTGAAGAAAATGCATCAATATCTTTAAAGTCCTGAAAGAAAAACAAGTGCATATATAGTTCCATATCCAACAGAAACATCCTTCATAAATGAAAGTGAAATAAACACATTATCAGATAAAGGAAAGCTGAGAGAATTTGGTGCTCGTGGATCTGCACTGTGACAACTGCTAAGAGTTCTTCATGATGAAGGGAAATGATATCAGATGGAACTCCACATCTAGAGGAAGAAATTATAAGAGGATAAATACAAAAGACAGTTTTCTAAATTTCTTTTAAAAATAGCTGGTCTTTAATGCAAAATTCCAGCGTTACATTGTGAGCTTTATAAATTAATACAAACGATGAGAGAGGTTAATGAAATTACACAGTTGCAAAGTACTTCTATTTCTTATGAAGAAGTATGATATTCTGAATAAACTGACAAGGGTGTGTATGTATATAGTAATAGCTAAAAACATGCAAAAAGATACAGTTAAGCCTTTAGAAATATTAAGATGGACTATTTTTTAAAATGTAAATCCAAAAGAAAGCAAGAAGAGGAGGCAGAAATATAAAAAGATAGATGAGCAAATAGAAAACAAATAATAAAATAATAGACATAAATACAACTCTGGTAATAATTATATGAAATATTAACTGAATAAATTTAGACTGACCGAATGAAATAAAAAGTAACACTCAATTTTATGCTGTTTGTATGAAACACACTTTAAACATAAATCCACAGGTATGTTTTAAGTAAAAGAATGGAAAATGATATGAGATGCAGACAAGTGAGCACGAGAGAGTTGGCACGGCTCTATTAATGTTGTACATGGTTCATTGCAAGATAATATGCATCACTGAAGATAAAGATATTTTTAATACTAAAAGAGTTAATAAGAAGACAAAAGTAACATAAAGGCATATGAACCTAGTAACAAACTTTAACTAAACGTAGAGAGCAAAAAAACTGACATGCTAAAGGGAGAAAAAGGTAAATCTACAAACATGGTTGAAGATTTTAAAAGTTCTTTCTTAGTGTTTGACAGCACAACTAGATAAAATAAATCAGCTAGTTCAACAAAACAGCCAGGTAGCATCAAAATGACAGTATCAAATTCACACATAACAATACTATCCCTAAATGTCAATGGACTAAATGCCCCAATCAAAAGACACAGACTGGCAAATTGGATTTCCCTTTGAAATCTGGCACTAGACAAGGATGCCCTCTCTCACCACTCCTATTCAATATAGTACTGGAAGTTCTAGCCAGAGCAATCAGGCAAGAAAAAGAAATAAAGGGTATTCAAATTGGAAAGGAGGAAATCAAATGGTCTCTATTTGCAGATGACATGATTGTATATCTGGAAGATCCCATCATCTCAGCCCAAAATCTCCTGAAACTGATAAACAACTTCAGCAAAGTCTCAGGATACAAAATCAACATGCAAAAATCACAAGCATTCCTATACACCAGTAATAGACTTCAAGAGAGCCAAATCAAGAACGAACTGCCATTCACAATTGCTACAAAGAGAATAAAGTACCTAGGAATACAACTAACAAGGAACGTAAAGGACCTCTTCAAGGAGAACTACAAGCCATTGCTCAACGAAATAAGAGAGGATACAAACAGATGGAGAAACATTCCATGTTCATGGTTAGGAAGAATCAACATCGTGAAAATGGTCATACTGCCCAAAGTAATTTACAGATTCAACGCTATTCCCATCAAGCTACCAATGACCTTCTTCACAGAACTGGAAAAAAACACCTTAAACTTCATATGGAACCAAAAGAGGGCCCGCATAGCCAAGTCAATTCTAAGCAAAGAGAACAAAGCAGGAGGCATCACACTACCGGACTTCAAACTATACTACAAGGCTACAGTAATCAAAACAGCATGGTACTGGTACCAAAACAGAACTATAGACCAATGGAACAGAACAGAGGCCTCAGAGGAAATACAACATACCCACAACCATCTGATCTTCGACAAACCTGACAAAAACAAGCAATGGGGAAAGGACTCCCTGTTTAATAAATGGTGCTGGGAAAACTGGCTAGCCATGTGCAGAAAGCAGAAACAGGACCCCTTCCTGACACCTTACACCAAAATTAACTCCAGATGGATTAAAGACTTAAACATCAGACCTAATACCATAAAAACCTTAGAAGAAAATCTAGGCAAAACCATTCAGGACAAAGGTGTAGGCAAGGACTTCATGACCAAAACGCCAAAAGCAATGGCAACAAAAGCCAAAATAGACAAATGGGACCTAATCAAACTCCACAGCTTCTGCACAGCAAAAGAAACAGTCAGTAGAGTGAATCGGCAACCAACAGAATGGGAAGAAGTTTTTGCAGCCTACCCATCTGACAAGGGGCTGATATCCAGAATTTACAAAGAACTAAAGCAGATCTACAAGAAAAAAACAAACAAGCCCATTCAGAAATGGGCAAAAGATATGAACAGATACTTTACAAAAGAAGACATACAGGAGGCCAACAAACATATGAAAAAATGCTCATCATCACTGGTCATCAGAGAAATGCAAATCAAAACCACAGTGAGATACCATCTCACACCAGTTAGAATGGCGATCATTAAAAAATCGGGAAACAACAGATGCTGGAGAGGATGTGGAGAAATAGGAACACTTTTACACTGTTGGTGGGAATGTAAATTAATTCAACCATTGTGGAAGACAGTGTGGCGATTCCTCAAGGATCTAAAAATAGAAATCCCATTTGACCCAGCAATCCCATTACTGGGTATATATCCAAAGGATTATAAATCATTCTACTACAAGGACACGTGCACACGAATGTTCATTGCAGCACTGTTTACAATAGCAAAGACCTGGAACCAACCCAAATGCCCAACGATGATAGACTGGATAGGGAAAATGTGGTACATATACACCATGGAGTATTACACAGCCATGAAAAACGATGAGTTCACGTCCTTTGTAGGGACATGGATGAACCTGGAAACCATCATTCTCAGCAAACTGACACAAGAGCAGAAAATCCAACACCGTATATTCTCACTCATAGGCGGGTGTTGAACAATGAGAACACATGGACACAGGGAGGGGAGCACTACACACTGGGGTCCGTTGGGAGGAAATGAGGGAGGGGCGGGGGGGTGGGGAGGTGGGAAGAGATAGCATGGGGAGAAATGACAGATACAGGTGAGGGGACGGAAGGCAGCAAACCACACTGCCATGTGTGTACCTATGCAGCAATCTTGCATGTTCATCACATGTACCCCAAAACCTAAAATTCAATAAAAAAAAAAGCATCAAAAAAAAAAAATCAGCTAGGATATATGATTTTATCAACACTGTCAATCACTTTGACCTGATTAACATTTATAGAGCATACAGCCAGCAACCTCAAAATACCCATTTTAAGTGTATTCTTTTCAAGTGCAGTTGGAGTATTTACCAATGCATCATATGCTATATCATAAAATAAGGAGTTTCAGTCAATTTTAAAAGATTATATTTTTACAAGGTATGCTTTCTGGTGACAATGGAACTAAATTAGAAATCAATAATAAGATATCTAGAAAAAAAACCAAATATTTGAAAATTAAACATGTATCTTAATAATCTATAAGTCAGGTAAGACATCAATAGAAGATTAGTAAATATTTCAAACTAAACTATAATGAAAATAAAATGTTAGAATGTGTGAAATGCGGCTAATATATTTCATAGAGAGAAATTTGTAGACTTGAATAAGAAATGTTTAAAATCGATCAACTAAGTTTCCCCTTTAATATTTTAAAACAGGAAGCATAAATTGAACCCAAAATAAGTAGATAGAAGGAAATAATAAAAATAAGAGCCAGAATCAGTTATACAGAAAAAATAAAGTCCAAGCTACGTTTTTTAAAAGATTAATAATTTTGTTAAACCATTAGCAGTACTGGGCGCAGTGGCTCATGCCTGTAATCCCAGCACTTTGGGAAGCCGAGGCAGGTGGATCATCTGAGGTCAGGAGTTCAAGACCAGCTTGTCCAACATGATAAAACCCTGTCTCTGCTAAAAATACAAAAATTAGCTGAACGTGATGTTGGGTACCTGTAATCCCAGCTACTCGGGAGGCGGAAGTTGCAGTAAGCCAAGATTGTGCCACTGCACTCCAGCCTGGGCAACAAGAGTGAAACTCATTCTCAAAAAAAAAAAAAAAATTAGCAATACCAATGGAGGAGATAAGAAGAAAGAAAAAATGCAAATCACCAGAAAAAAGAGTGGTTATTATGGATCCATAGTTAGTAATACAATTTTTTAAAAATCAACAACTTTATGCCAATAAATCCAGAAACCTAGATAAATTGCATACATTAATGCAACTTTAAAATGGTACAAGAAGAAATAAAATAAATAGGAAATCTCAATAGCTTTATTTCTATTTCCCTCACAAAACCACACACTAGGCCTGTTTGTTCAGACTAATGAGTTCTGTCAAGCATTTAAGGAAGAGCTAGTACCAATACACAAAATCTTTCGGAAAATAGAGGAGAGAATACTTCCCTATTTGTTTTGAGACCAATGTAACCCAGATATAGAACCTGAAAAAAAAAAGTTACAAGAAAGGGATATTACACATCATTATATCTCACAAATATTGATGCAAAATTCTCTAACAATCTATTACAGATCAAATATAGTAATATATAAAAATATTAATAAAATATTAATAGGTCAATTAATCCTGGAATGCAAAGTTGGTTTGACATTTGAAAATCAATCAATGTGGCATACCATACCAAATAAGAGATTAAAAAAAAAAACTATGGAATCAGCTCAGTGGAGTCATTAAAAGCATTTGACAAAGTACAACAACCATTTGTGATTTAAAACTTCTAGCAAATTGGAAAGAGAAGGAACTTTCTTAATCTGATAAAGAGCATTTAGGAAACCTAAAATTAGCATCACAGTTAATGGTAAAAAAGTAAGTACTTTTCCCCTTAGATTAGAGCAAATCAGATATGTTTGCACCTCTATGTAGTTTACTGGGTGATTAAGTCAGCACAAGAAGAAAAAAAACAAACATAAAATTAGCAAGAAAGAAGCCAAACTGTCTTTATTCACAGACAGCATGACTTTTTTGTCCAAAATAATCTGCAAAAACACTTATAACTAGCAAGATCATAGGAAACAAATTCAATATACAAAAATCCATTGTATTTCTATACAGTAGCAACAAATATTTGGAAATTAAAATTTAAAAGTACTTTTTTCAATAGCTTTGAAGATATGAAATACATAAGGGATACATTTAACAAAATATATCCCTTATGGATTTCTCCTGCTGAGGCAGAAGAATTGCTTGAACCCAGGAGGCGGAGGTTGCAGTGAACTGAGATCGCGCCATTGCACTCCAGCCTGGGTGACAACAGCAAAACTCCATCTCAAAACAAAACAAAACAAACAAAAAAGCCAAAAAACCCACAACATTAAAATTTTAATTGCAAAACCTGTGCACTTAAAATCACAAGGGACTGCTTAGAAAAATCAAATAGGCCTAAATGGAAATATATGACATGTACGTGGGTTGGAAGATTCAAATTGTTAAAGATGCCAACTCTCCTCAAATTAATTTATAGATTCAGTGCAATCAACTTAATGCAACAGGCTTTTTGTATATATCGACAAGCTGATTTTGTAATTTATGCAAAAATGCAAAGGGATCCAAAGAGCCTAAAGACTTTTAAAAGAAAGAATGAGATTAAATAGGGTTTATACTACCTGATTTCAAAAATTAAAGTAATAAAGGCAGTGTGATATTGTTGTAAGAATAGACAAAACAGATGAGTGAAGCAGAATTGAGAGCAGAAATATACCCACATGCATATTTACATTTTACAAAATCACCAAATTAATGCAATGGGGAAAAGAAAGTCTTTTTAACATGTATCCTAGAAAAAAGTGGATAAACATATGGGAAAATGAATATTGATCACTACTTCACACTACACACAAAACTTAATTCAAAATGGATAATGGATCTAAGCCTAAAGCTATAAATATCAAGCCTTTAGTAATAACCTAGGAGAAAATCTTGAGTGTCATTATGAAATAGAATAGACAAACAAAGGTTTTTTTTTGTTTTTGTTTTTTTTGTTTTTTTTTTTTTACAGGGGACAAAAACAGTATTAAATGTAAAAATAAAAATAAAAATAAAAAATACACTACATCAGGCCAGGCACAGTGGCTCATGCCTATAATCCCAGCTCTTTGGGAGGCCAAGGCAGGAGGATCACCTGAGGTCAGGAGTTAGAAACCAGCCTAACCAACATGATCTCTACTAAAAATACAAAATTAGCAGGGTGTAGTGGTACATGCCTGTAATCCCAGCTACTAGGGAGGCTTGGCAGAAGAATGGCTTGAACCCTGGAGGCGGAGGTTGCGGTGAGATGAGATTGCGCCATTGCACTCCAGCCTGGGTGACAAGAGCAAAACTCCATCTCAAAACAAAACAAAAAAACAAAAAAACGAAAAACCCACAACATCAAAATTTTAAATGTATCTTCACCAAAAGACACCATTAGGAAAATATAAAAGCAAGCCACAAACTAAGAGGAAATATTTACGATATATATCTGAAAACAGACTTCTAAATCAATAACAAGGTAACCCAGTTTCTCAAGTGGGCAAAAAAACTTAGTTACTTCACAGAGAAAGATATACAGATAGTCAATAAATACATAAACAATGTTATCAGCAACATTCATCAGGAGAATGCAAATTATAATCACAAGAAAATATACACATTCAATAGAATGGATATAATTAGAAGACTGACACCACTAAATGTTGGCAAAAATGCAAAGCGACCAGAATCCTCATCTTTTGTTGATGACTATGTGAATTAGTATAACCACTTCGTAAAAGGTTTGACAATTTCTTATGAAGTCAAACATATACCTACCCTTTGACCCAGTGATTCTACTTCTGTATATTTACTTAAGGGAGATGAAAACATAACATCCACAAAAAGACATACACAAAGTGTTCATGTGTTCATACCAGTTTTGTTCAAGCCAGCCTAACATTGGAATCACCCCAAAAGTCCATCAACAATAGAATGGGTAACACCACTGTGATATATTCATACCATGCAGTATGGCTTAGCAATCTAAAAAGTGACTTATTACTTACATATTCCTGTCGATGCATCTCAAGTATTATGTTGAGTGAAAAAAGTTAGACACAAAATAGGATATACTATTGGATATGTATAGTATATATGTTAGTCAGTTTGTGCTGCTATAACAACATACCACAGACTGGGTAATTTAAAAAGAACAGAAATTTATTTCTCACAGTTCTGGAGGCTGAGATTTCCAAGATTAAGATCAAGGTGCTAACCTCTGATCTGGTGAGAGTATTCTCACTGCATTCTCACCGGGCAGAAGGGGAAGATAGTGTAAGCTGGCTAGATGCTGCCTGAAGCCTCTTTTTAAAAGATCATTTTTTTTTGTTTTATTATTATTATTATTTTGAGACGGAGTTTTGCTCTTTTACTCAGGTTGGAGTGAAGTGGCACGATCTCCACTCACTGCAACCTCCGCCCCAGGGGTTCAAGCGATTCTCCTGCCTCAGCCTCTGGTGTCTGGGATTACAGGCTTGCACCACTGTGCCTGGCTAACTTTTGTGTTTTTAGTAGAGAAAGGGTTTCACCATGTTGGCCAGGCTGGTCTTGAAGTCCTTACCTCAGATGATCCACCCCCCTCAGCCTCCCAAAGCACTGGGATTACAGGTATGAGCCACAGCACCTGGCCCTAAAGCATCTTAATCTCAGTAGAGAGGGAGCAGCCCTCATAGCCTAATCACCTTGTAAAGGCCTTACCTGTTAATGCTGTCATGGTAGCGACACCTGAATTTGGGAGAGGATCAAGTTTCAACATGAAATTTGAAGGGGACAAAAACATTCAACCTATAGCAACTGTGATGTACTATAATAAGGCAAAATGTATCTCTAGTAATTGGAATCAGAACGGTGGTTACCTCTGAGAGGAAGGCTTAACTGGAAGGAGACACCCAAGAAATTTCCTGGGGTTTTGGAAATGTTCTGCATCAGTTGTGGCGGTGGTGATGTGGATGTATCCCTTTATCAAAATTCATCAACTTATAACTTAAGATGTGTGCTTTTTCCTATATGTAATTTTTTACCTCGAAAAAGAAAAAAGTAGCAATGGAGCGAAGTCAACAATTTGAGACTGGTTGCTAGACATTTGAAAAAACAGGTCATAGTGTGCTGGCGTGCTTTGGATTTTACTAACTGTAAGAAAATACATTTTATTATACATTTGACATTTAATATGTATCAAGCATCTTAAATATTAATCAAAAATTGATTTAGAAACATTAGAACCTTAGCACCTTCCTCTTGAGTAATGGATTTTCACACATTGGCCTTGCCTGGTCCCACGCAGCCCTTCCCCCTTGGTAAGTGAATGCAGGTTATTGAGGCTGTTTTGCAGATCAGAGCTTCATTTTCCATATACTTGACTACTTTATAGTATTTGAATATTTCTCAAAATGCATTTTTCCTAATGTGGAACTTTTATATGAGAATGTCTCTAATATAAGGCTACTTGCCATTATTTAAGTGAAATATGACCTGTTGCTTGCAACTGGGTTTAAATGCTAAGTCAATCTTGAACAAAAAATTGAGACCAGTTAAATATTTTTTCAAAAGCCCTGTTTTGGCGAATACTAAGGGAAACAAAGAGCTGGCAGGATTTTATATTTAAGATCTGTTTAGCGAATAAGGAATGGTTACTTGGTTTGGAGTAGAGAGAAAACCTAGCAAAAGCTGATAAACAAAAATTCAAATTACTGATACTCTACTTTTGAGTTTCATGGTAGGTCATTTTTAGTTATATGCAGCTTCTTTCTAAAGAGCAGTGACACTCCTGTTTCTCTAATAACTGACAGAGCAAAAACCTTTGCTCTTCTGGTATTGCATTTTACCAAATTAACTGAAACATAAATAGACTTACGGGTGTTTGGCATGATGTCATACTATGGTTGTGCTGCTCTTGACCTAAATGATCTATTCCAAAAGAATGAACTGAGGAGACCCATTAATGATCCCATAATAGAGTCAGGCCGTCTGGGCATACTTTCTCCTTTTATTTTGAGGGATTTAGAAGCTGACCTTTCAACTCAAAGCAGGGGAATTTGGGCTCTTTCCTTGGCAGAATTGAAAGTTAGCCCACGTAAGCATTCTTCCCCTTATCTGTGGAAGGTAACACTGTGTCAGAGATGTTTTTCCTATTTGTAGATGTAGATACTATAATAACAGCAAACTGGGGGATTTGGGGTTTGTAAAGCCGCAGAGTGAGGCAGAGATAAGCAACAGCTACACTTCAGGTTCCCAGTTCTTGCTCCAATAGTCCAATGTTTGTTTTGTCAGGCAAATGGACTTATAATCAGCTGATATGAGTGCCTTGGAGCTAATACAGGGATGATTATAAAAGGCCTTGACTAAAAGCTTAAAGAGTTATACACGAGTTCAAATAACTCAAAAGAAATCCAATTAGGAGAAGAAATATTAGGCAGAAATATAACTTGCTTACCAATCTAACCAGGTTGGCTTCCCATTTATTCATTCAACCATGATGTTTCGCTGTGTAGGTTGCGGAAGCTCAAAGATATTTAAGATGATTTTCCTGGGTTTTTTTTTTTTTTTAATCTTCCTGCTTTAAAGTAACTTTCACTCTGTTGTAAGAACAAGAAATACACACTGGAAAGCTTGAATTAAGTAACAGGAAGAGATTCAAATAATGTTAGAGCGTATCTCTCAAAGAAGTGTTACAAGTCAAAGATCATCAGTGCTTATGCAGATTTTGAGAAGGAAATTGAATACCCAGGAAGGATTGAATCTTGTCTGCACAAAGTGCTTACCTGGCTGCCACTTCAGCTGTTTATCCAATTTGTTAGTTTTCACTATTGTGAAGAATGCATGTCTGTATTCTCAGCAGAATAGAATGAGCTGCAGTTATTATTACATATATGTTTAAATGCCAGAGATGCCTATTATAACTCTTAATACTATGTATTGTAATCAGTTATTTTCCTATTTGTCTCTTTTTCTGTATTCAATGCCCCTGAGGACATGAACTGTGATATAACAACAACCAACATTTATTAAGCTCTTACTGCATACCAGGTATCATTTTAAATTTCAAACATTTTCCATGTATTAATTCACTTAGCCCTCCTAATAACATCATAACATAGATATCATCCCCATGTTTAGAGATGAGGAAATTGAGGCATGGAGAACTGAAGAAACATACTCGGAAGGTACAGAGAACTTGTGGCAGAGCTGGGTTATGAAAACAATCAGTCTGGCAGTAAAAGATCGTGTCTTAATCTATACACTGTGCTACATCTCGTCTTAGTATTATGTGTGCCTAAAATAATGAGTGGCACAGTATCATTGGCTAGATGAACACATGAATGAGGAATAGTTTATATAACTATGAGTTTTTAGAAAGGGATCTGAGTATTAAGGCAAGCACATGGGAAGCACCTGCAGAAAGCGTCACTGAGGATCACCCTGGAGCATACAGAGCATGCAGACGCCCCCCAGAAATGACAGGATGTCCCCAAACCATGGATGCCCTTATGCTTTTAGTCCTTCCTCTGTCTCTTTCTATAGCTACAGTGTACGTTTTGGCTTGGATGATTGTCCAATCAAAGCTTTTTCAAAAAGCAACCCCCGCTGTTTGCTATCCTCTGAATGTTTTCATCCCTCCAAAATTTCATATGTTGAAAGCTAATCCCCAATGTGATGATATTTGGAGATGGGGCCTTTGGGAAGTGATTAGGTCATGAGTGTAGAGCTCTCATGAATGGGATTAGTGCCCTTATAAAAGAGGCCCCAGAGAGCTCCTTTGCCCCTTCTACCCATGAGGACACAGTGAGAAGATGGCCATCTAAGAAATGGGAAGTAGGCTGTTACCAGACACTGAATCTCAATCTTGGGCTTCCTTAATCCTGGGCTTCCCAGCCTCCAGAAGTATGAGAAATCAATTTCAGTTTTTTTATAATACACCCTAGTTTCAGTTGTTTATAATGCACCTCAGCCTAAACAGACTAAAATACCCTCAAATTCACTCAAGTATTAAGTTCATGAAGAGAAATCTCATGGATGTAAGTGGAAAAACATTTACCGGGGTAGAGAAAGAACCAATTCCTAGAGATAGAGTGTGACCCAGGGGAGTCCTCCAAAATGTGTCTGCTACGAGAGTGTTAAATTCATACTTTTAAATGTTATGAAGTAAATGTCACTTAAGGATTTATTATGTTTTTCTCATGGTTTAGGGATCTAAACTGCTCAAATGAAAATACTTAAAACTCCTCATTCAAAGAGGCAGTGGCTTATCTTTATCAGCCACGCTAACCTAGTTATGTCCTGCAAGGCATCTGACCATGTATCCCAAGGGCTCTGGCCAAAACCAAAGTTTTCATGCCTTTCCTCTGAATACATGGTATTCATTCATCAAAGCATTCATTTCCTCATTTATCTATGCATTCATTCATTCATTCATTCATTCAGCAACCTTGCTGTTCTTTAGTCTTTGCTTTGTATTTGCCATGGCTGGCACCAGGCGGTGCATATACAGTGGTTAGCAGAACGGTCTCAGGCCATGATCGCTTGAAGATTACAGTTTAGTGGTGTCACTATATAAACATGTGTCTTAGTGAATATCTGTATATGCCATGTGTAATTCTTAGGCATTTAATTTCTGAATCTTGTTTTTTCATCTGCATAATGGGGTGAAAAGAGGCCTGGCCTTTTTCACATGGTGAAGTGAGACTTAATGTCAGTGAAGTTCCCTATTTTAAATGTGAAAACAGAACCCACAAATAAAATGTCCTTATTTAATCAGTTAACTCACATCGATAATGTTGATAGCTGGAGCAGTTGGTTGTTTCAGAGGTTTTAGGAAGCAGACTGGGATGGAATAAAGAGCTCGGCTTTTAAGAAACTGACATCTTGAATTCAGATATCACCAGTTACTAGCTGTGTCTCCTTTTACATAACCTTCCTGGACTTAATTTCCTCATCTCTAAGAAGAGATTTACCTTGCAAGGTAGTTTGAATGACAAAAGAGAGTTTGTAAATCACTTGACACAATTAAGTCTTCAATAAATGCGGCTGTTAATTTCAGTATCATCAGTTGTTCAGAAATCAGGAATTAGAACTCTTAGTTTTCCTGAATATCTTCCTTCTACCCTTCTTACCACTTCCTGATTCTGCCACTCTTGTATCCGTTGGCACTGTAGTCACCCCCTATAGTGCCACAGTTAAGGACTGCCTTTCCAATGAATATTCTGTGCTCCATCATAACCTTCCTTGTTTCATCAACAAAAACTAACATCTCTCATCCTAGTCCCTCAGGGTCTTGCTTTCCATGTGGATGCCCGAGGCTGATGTTACCATTCTGAAATGAATTCTGTTGGTTCATTTGTTGTATTCCAAGTGTGTACCAGGTGTTTTATCTCAGGTGTTCCTCCAAGGCAAATACTATTTTCATTTTATAGACGTGGGATATTATCCCAAATTCACACAGTAGAAAGTGGGAAAACTGAGATCTGAGCTCCTTCTGTGGAATCTAACACTTAGCGACTCCATATAGACAAATATAAGTTAGAAAGAAATACAACCTTTAAGATATAGCACTAAGCAAGCAAATAGTTGGGGACTGTATTTTAAGAAATACTTGGCTTTTATAAAAGCAAGTGCGTAAGACAGCTGATTAACTGTTCTTTATTGAGCACCAGTTACATGCCAGGGACTGCCCCAGATGTTCAACATACAGAGATGGATAAGCATGATCTTGCTCAAAGAAGCTCATGTAGCTGGAGGAAGAGAAGTGAGGATGAAGTCATGTGACTATGAAATAATTAGTTCAGCCTTGATTGGGTATGGTGTAGTCAGGGCATATTTCATGTGTAGGTTTTGGTGGAAGATGCTCACAGACAGAGGAAGGAGAAAAGCTGGCTCCAAGATCAAGTAAATAGCGTCACAAGGCGACAAAGGTGTAAGACAAAGGAGCTGTTGGAAGTACTGCAAGAAGGAACAAGGCTCGACAGAACAATATGTTCATGGAGAAGAGTGAGAAAGGAAGCTAAGGAAGTGTGTTAGGGTGAGCCAAAGGACTGAAAAGTCTTTGATGCTGAGGCATTCGGACTTGAGTCTATAACTGATGAAGAGCCATAAAAAGTCTTTGTTTAAAACTGTATTTTAAAATAATAACTGCGTGAGTATCATCTAACCCCACCGAGTTGGAGCATGGTTTTTAAGATACCAGAGATCACATTGTGCCTCCCTCCTGGATATACTGCAGGGTAAAACCTTCATATAATTCAGTCTGAATGAATAATAGTAATTAGTCCTGAACTATGCCTTGGTGTTATGATGCACTGCACATGGTGATAGAAAATAAGCCCCCAGGGACTCATAAACAAAATGAATGAATTATTGAAGTCCCTGTACTAATTTTATCTCTGGTGTAGAGGTTGAACTATCCATTAGAGAAATTCTAGGAGAAAAAAAAGCCCGATTTGCCACAAGACCCCAATTTTCTATCCTACTGCCATCTTTCCCTTCTATCTTGAATTCTATTTGCGGTTGTAACTTTCCTAAATCAGATTCTAGAGTTTTAGGAGCTGTGCATCAGTAGCTCTGGCATGGCTTGGAGTCTTCCTCAGTCCAGCAATGGAACTAAAATGAAAATAGAATTACCAAAAGGGCAGATGCAGTATCTTATATCACTTTTATTATATTATATTTTAGCAGCTGAGACAGGAGGGGAGAATATTATAGAATCAGCTTGCTGCAGTCTCGCCTATAATTATATTTTTCCTTGATAAGGCATTGGCAAGTAGCCCACCAAAATATTGATGTGAAACTTGATCTCCCAGGGATATGGAATTTCTCCAGCCCTGGGGTTGAGACTGAGAGGTTTTGGAAGTGTTTGGCAGCTGTAGTAAATTCAGGAGCTGGAGGTAAGGAACAATTCTTCTAGTACAAGCCTAAAGTCAATATATTATATAACTACAAAAGACACACTCCTCACTGTACTTTTATATTCTTTATTGGATCTTGTCCAGCTCATGTTATCTTACATAGATGTAAACATACACTTTACATACTATTTGAGAGAAGCTTGGAGTCCTATAAAGTTTTTATAAATTTAAATTTAGGGATGGATATGTTAATTATAAGTAGAAATGTGGATTCAGAATTTCCCTCAAAATAAGAAACAGTGAAAAATTATCTGCATGCCCCATTTTATCACATAGTTTGAGTTTGGCTCTCCCCTTGCTATCTTTTTAATATACACCAGGACAGTCTTCTTCTTTTTGGAGACTAAATCTTGCTCTGTTGCTCGGGCTGGACTATAGTGGTACAATCATAGCTCACTGCAGCCTTGACCTCTCAGGCTCAAGCAGTCCTCCTGCCTCAGCCTCCTGAGTAGCTGAGAATAAAGGCACATGCTACAGTACCTGCAAATTTTAATTTTTCCTTTTTTCAAATAATTTGCTACAATATGGACATATAGCATCAATAGAGTTTGTGGATAACTACATAGTTATGGTTATAAGTGAAGTTATTTTAAAGTAGAGCCTGTGTAGTTATTTCCCTAGGTGAAACTGTAGGCATTATATCCTCTGGGCTATTAGACCACCAGAGTTCAGTAATAGTGTGTCAGAAGGCTAGTGGCAGAGTGAAAAGAGCATAAGGTTAGGATTCAGACACACCTGAATTTAAAATTCCAACTCTGACACTTATGAGCTTCATGAGCTTAATGAGCATCTGAGTCTCTTTCATCATGTGAAAGTGTATGAGGAATAAAATGGTATTACGGGGCCAGGCATGGTGGCTCGCGCCTATAATCCCAGCACTTTGGGAAGTCGAGGCGGGTGGATCATGAGGTGAAGAGATTGAGACCATTCTGGCCAACATGGTGAAATTCTGTCTCTACTAAAAATACAAAAATTAGCTGGGCAGGGTGGCTAACGCCTGTAGTCCTAACGACTCGGGAGGCTGAGACAAGAGAATCGCTTGAACCCGGGAGGCAGAGGTTGCAGTGAGCTGAGACGGTGCCACCGCACTCCAGCCTGGTGACAGAGTGAGACTCTGTCTCAAGAAAAAAACAAACAAACAAACAAACAAAAAGATATTATGTACAAGAAGTACCCAGTCATTGTTGGCACCTATTAGGCAGTATTTTCCCCTATTTTCTTTTCTCTGTCCTACCTCAGAATGTATTTTTGTATGAATGGGCAGAATACCAGGAAATTTACATCACAGATTATCTAAGTAAAGGATCTGGTGACCAAGGTTTTCAAAATGGCTTCAGGTGTGATTTTTTTTTTTTATGTTGCCATGTATTTATATCAAGTGATACGGTTTGGCTCTGTCTCCACCATAATCTTATCTTGAGTTATAATCCCTATAATTTCTACATATCATGGGAGGAACCTGGAGGGAGGTAATTGAATCATGTGGGCAGTTTCCCCCACGCTGTTCTCATGATAGTGAGTGCGTTCTCAAGAGATCTAATGGTTTAATAAGCATCTGGCATTTTCCCTGCTGGAAGTCATTCCCTCTCTCCTGCCACCTGTGAAGAGTTCCCTTCTGCTATGATTGTAAGTTTCCTGAGGCCTCCCCCACCACGTGGAATTGTGAGTCAAACCTCTTTTATTTATAAATTACCCGATCTCGGGTATTTCCTTACAGCAGCATGAGAATGGACGAATACACCAAGCCAGTTTTGTAAAAAATGATTTAATATAGCTTTACAAATAAGTACAGTTGGTTGAGTAAATGATAGTACAGTAAAAAGATAGAAAAACAGGGACATAATATTGTAAACCAGTTGCTGTAACTGAGTACAATATTTGGTCAGGAAATTTCCCGAGGAATTTCCATTAAATGTAAAAAAGCAAAGATGACAGTTCATCAGAGGAGACAGATTTTACCCCGATACTCATTTCTAGAAAAAAGAAAGTTCTGATTTGAGTAATTGTATTGAGACTCTTCAGAGGGATTACCGATTTTTAATATGACAGCCAGTATTCTTAATTCACACCCTTGAGCATCTAACTAGAGCAGCCAGGCCTGACCATGGCAGCAGGATGTATACAAGGTCTCTCCAGATTCTCGGTTAGAGGCCCCAATTCTAAGAATCAACTAGCTTCACAAGCAACCCAGAGACACTGTGCTAAGTGGAGATTTCCTAGGCTCTAAAGTGAAACCAACTTCGATTCAAACGCAGATCTGCCTCCTACTATCCTTGAAGTTTGGACAAATTTGTGGGGGCTTTCAAATCATAGTAAAAACTGATTAATAATACACCTTAAGAGTGTTAGTAAGAATTTAATGAAAAAAAAATGTATGGAAAGGGAGAAGTATGTGCCTAAATGGGCTGCCTTTGGTCCCGGAGTACCACTTCATTCATCTTCTAAGCACATTACAAATTTGAATTGTGAAACTCTGATTGGGCTCTATGCATCCTTCTGTTGGAAAACTCTCAACAGAGAGATGCTTTCAAGACATCAGCTCCTTAACAAATGCTTGTGCACATCCACGTGTGCACATATACACATATGTAAGAGATTAGTTCTTACATATTGCATTGTGAATCGTGAAAAATTACACCAAAGAATTATGCCCATCGTGCCTTGTTTAAAGTGCTGCTGTTTCCACTTTAATTCCAAACTTAGGTCCTACGTTATTGGCTGGATTGCAAATTTGAAATTCTTAGTCCTAATAGTGGTACTATCCAGTCAATATTGTGTTTTTTTGTTTTTTCAACATTGTACATACTTACAGATCATCTTCTATATAAACCAGTTCATCTTTCTGCATTTCTTCCATATTCACATGGTAGACAGAATAATCTTCCAACAAATAGCGTCTGTTATCAGTTTAGGTCACAAGACCCGGACTTGGAAAAAACAAAAATCATATAGAATTAAGACTTCTCTCTTCTTTTATTTAAAGCTACAACTTCCATTATAAGAAAAAAGGAATGATTATAATTCATCAGAAGTTTGAGATTTTTGCCCCATATCCAAGTCTGAAGGAAAAAACAATTTTTGTCTGGTGAATTTTCTAAGCATTTCCTTTTCTAGTCCTTTATGTGGAATATTTTCTATTGTTGTATTAACCAAGATAGATCCTCATGCATGTAATCATATAAAGTTCTTGAATTATTTTTATATCATGTATAATAAAAATTTTTGATAATTTAGATCTCTTAATAACCTGAAGGTTACATAAGGCATTATGAAACTACATCAGCAACTTAGTGTAATGACAGTGGCAATCAAAGGGGTAATAACAGATCTTTGATAAAGTTATGTCCTTCTTTCCACGGGGCTCCAGTTCTAGTAGAAGAGATGCAACCTATTTACGTATTTGGGTTTTTAAAAAGTATATTTAACATATCCCTAAAGTAATTGGATTAAGGCAGCAGACATAAAATATTCTATGCAGCTATTCAACTCATTTTCCTCTCATTCTTTTTTATTTTGTTTATTTATTTTTATTTTTGTAGAGATGGATTCTTCCTATGTTGCCTGGGCTGGTTTTGAACTCCTGGTTCTATATTTTCCAGCAACCAATTTACTGACCACAGATTAGTTCCATTCTGGGGAGGCAGTGTATCACAGTCTTCATAATAGGGTTGCCATAGGTGATAATCTCTACAGAAGTATTGTGTGTGTTTGGTTATTGTAACCTAGTTTTCTGAGGACAGATGACCCCATAATAGAACAGATTCTGGACCTCTCCTAGGTGCCTCATATGTTATAAGACCCAGTTCAAGACCGTATTAATGTTTACTATCCCCATTAGATAATCTCATAGCTTTCCCATTTTAGAAACAGGTACTCCAAAAATAAATCTTCAAAACTAAAATTGGAATCATCTATGCCATGTCTATATAGTGATGTAAAATATATATTAGTGCTGTTAGATTTTGAAAGTATTTCGGTGGTGCTACTATATTTTAAATGGGCTCCTATTACCTTTAGAATTTCATAGAACAACAGATAATTGAAGATTTGAAAGTTTGCCTAATTGAATTTGGGAGGTTGTAGAAATGTTTCCACCAAGAAAAACAAGAGTTCTGGATTCCTGCTTTTAACATCTATAGGAAGGAGTATATTCTATAGTTTTACAAGAGAGAATAATTAACCTAGTATTATGGGAGGGGCATTGAATCAAGTTTCTTTAAGATATAGTCTTATACGAAGATGAGTAAACAAGTTCAAGTTTTATTACATTACACATAGCATGAACTGTAATTTAATAGTTTACCTAAACCTTATCCCAAAACGTATGCCATAGATTTTAAATAAATTCTGGTGAAACATTTAAAGAATTTGTGTTCCAGTTAGACAGACTTATGAAATAGCTTAGAGTTGGTTAGGAAAAATATTGTTTTGTCTATAAGACAAAGAAAATTTAAGTAGCTTGCAAAGATTACTCATGATCCTTAAACATTTTGCTTTTAGGGGGACGATGTAATTTCAAAAAAAAAAATTTTTTTAACCACACGCAACAATTTTTCTACCTAAAGAAGGACTATCAGCCATGAATAGATATAAGCTGAAGTGGAAAAAAAGAGCGATCTGAATATTTAAAGTCACGCAAGAAAGATACTTAGATTATTTCAGTTTTTCAAAAAGAAAGTACAACTGAGAGAAAAACATACAATGTTGAACATAACAATCTCCAGGGCTAAATAAGTAAAAAGTAGAACCATGTGGTTTATATCAAATTCTGTAGACAATACATAGTCTTTCACATCATTGAAGTTAAAATTTTTAATGTAGCCTAAGATCTATTTTTATAGATAGGTGAAGTGAAAGATTACAAAAAGTGAAAGGAACTCAGCAAATCTTACCCTCCCTGTATCCCAAAAACATCACCTCTAGCTTTGCTAGTGTTAGAGGCACTGTTTGACAGTACATGCATGTTAATGCGAATGTTGGACTAGATTTTAGATCTCTATCTTTGTCTATTTATAAATAAATATCCAATTGTGTTTGTAGAGATGGCCATCTCATTGGGACCATGTGGGAGCAAAGAAACTCTAATAATATTATGATAATATCATGACTATGCACATAAACCTCACTGTGTGCCAGACTTTTTTTTTTAAGTCTTCTTCTGAATTAATGCAGTGAGTTTTTGTGATGGTTAATCTTAAGTGTCAACTTTATTGAAGAATACAAAGTACTGTTCTTGAGTTTGTCTGTGAGGGTGCTGCCACAGGAGATTAACAGTTGAGTCAGTGGACTGTGAGACGAAGACCCACCCTCAATCTGGGTAGGCACATCTAAACAGCTGCCAGTACGGCTACAATAAAAGCAGGCAGAAAAACATGGAGGGACCAGGCTAGCGGAGTCTTCCGACATTCATCTTGCCCCCATGCGGGATGCTTTTTGGCCTCAAACATCAGACTCCAAGTTCTTCAGCTTTTTGACTCTTGGACTTACACTAGTGGTTTGCCAGGGGCTCTAGGGCCTTCAGCCACAGACTGAGGCTGCGCTCTTGGCTTCTTTACTTTTGAGGTTTGGGGACTTGGACTGGCTTCCTTCTTGCTCCTCAGCTTGCAGACAGCCTATTGTGGAACTTCACCTTGTGATGGTGTGAGTCGATGCTCCTTAATAAACTCCCCTTCATATATGCATCTATCCTATTAGCCCTGTCCCTCTAGAGAACCCTGACAAATGCAGTTATTATCCCCACTGTTTCTTTCCTATCAATATCCTCACTTGACAGATGAGGAAACGAAGACACATGAAGTTATATAGTTAACCGAGGATCACACTGCTAGTTAGGTGGCAAAATAGGGATTTAGGACAAGGAAACAGGTTCTAGAGTCTACTTTATTGTTAACTACTCCACTGTGAGCTAAGATTTAAACTCTTCACCTCACAGACTGAATGTAATTAATAAACAAGTTTTCATATGTTGATCATCACTGGTGCTGCAGTTCATGGAGAAAATAAATTCCCTTTGGGTGATCCTCTTTGATTGTATCTTCAAGGAGAGCCATCTGGAGACACAATGCTGAGGAGTGTAGAAGGACTGAACATATTATTGAACTTTGGAAATTGGCCAAGCTTTTTCCCTGCCAAATGGGAATTCCGGGCTCCATCTGAGCTGGGTTCTGCAGCTCTGATAGGTGTGTGGGTAGTCAAATCCGGCTTGGTTGCAGGAGCGGGGCAAAAGATGAAGTACAAGGAGAAAGATTCTTTAGGGTCCTGAGGACCCTTGGAGGAGAACCATACAGTTTTGTTGATTACTTGCACTGTGAATGTATGGTCTACAACCTCAACCGGGCCCTCAAGGCTACCTAGTCAGCACTGTTTTCCATAGTTTGCTTGTTCTTCCTAGGTTCCATAGTAAACTGTGTTTTAAAAATGATGTCCTCAAGCCACTGACCCTTAACTTTTCCACCTCACTCTCAGCATGGAAAAAAGAGTCATCAGCTTGGAATTCCCTTGGTCTCCCACCAAGGATTTCCCACATAAGCATCTGTCTCTGGCCCCTTTCGGGTCTCAGTGGGCTTCCTTCCTATTAGTGCCTGGTTTTCTATTTCCGTTCAGGTTCCTACTCTTCCTGCCTGCTCAGAGTCCTCACACCTCATGTAACTGTTTATCGCCTTTTCTGGTTTTGGATTTTGTCGTTTTATTGTTTTGAGACAAGTTCTTACCCTGTCCCCAGGTTAGAGTGCAGTGGCATGATCATAGCTCACTGCAGCCTTGAACTCCTGGGCTCAGGCGATCCTTCTGCCTCAGTCTCCTGAGTAGCTTATTTTTCATTTTTTAAAGCTTTTATGTGCAGGGGTACATGTGCATTTGTTATGTTGGTAAATGCATGTTGCAGGGGCTTGATGTACAGATTATTTTGTCACCAATGTAATAAATATAATACCTGACAGGTAGTTTTTGAATACCCTCCCTCCTCCCACCCTCCACCTTCAAGTAGGCCTCAGTGTCTGTTGTTCCCTTCTTTGTGTCCATATGTCCTCAAAGTTAGCTCCCACTTGCAAGTGAGAACATGCAGTATTTGGTTTTCTGTTCCTGTGTTAGTTTGCTTAAGATATGGTTTCCATCTCCAACCATGTTGCTGCAAAGGACATGATCTATGTCTTTTTAATGGACGCATAGTATTCCATTGTCTATGTGTACCACCTTTTAAAGATCCATTCTATCATCGATGGGCATTTCATGTCTTTGCTGTAGTAAATAGTGCTGCAGTGAACATACTCATGCATGGGTGTTCATGGCAGAAACACAACTAAAGAGATTCTGCATAGCAAAACAAACTGTAACAGAGTAAACAGACAACCTACAGAATGGGAGAAAATATTTGCAAACTATATATCCAACAAAGATCTAATATCCAGATGCTATAAGGAACTTAAACAAATTTACAAGCAAAAAACAATCCCGTTAAAAAGTGGGCAAAAGATACGAACAGACGCTTTTCAAAAGATGAAGTACATATGGTCAACAAGCATATGAAAAAAATGTTTAACATCACTAATCACTGAAGAAATGCAAATCAAAACCACAGTGAGATACCATCTCATGCCAATCAGAATGGCTACTATTAAAAAGTCAAAAAATAACAGAGAGTAACGAGGTTGTGGAAAAAAGGGAATGCTTATACATTGTTGGTGGGAGTGTAAATTAGTCCAGCCATTTTGGAAAGCAGTTTGGCAATTTCTCAAAGAATTTAAAACAGAATTACCATTTGACCCAGTGAACCTATTATTGTGTATATACCCAAAGGAATCTTTTTTAACTTTTTGTGTGGATGGGGTCTCAGTTTGTTGTCCAGGCTGGTCTTATGATCCTTCTGCCTTGGCATCCTAAAGTGTTGGGATATCAGGTGTGAGCCACTGCCTCAGGCCTGATTATTCCCTTTTCTTCTGCCTCCAAACTCTACTCTCTGCTGGCTCCTTCATACCAGCATTTAAACATCTTTGAGACTCTTTCATTGTTAAAAAAAAAAAAAAAAAGTCCATTCTCCATCCATCTACCTCTCATTCTTCTCATTTTCTGTCCCATTTCTCTCTTCCTATTCAGGTATCTTCAAAGAGTTGTCCTCACCTCCTATGAGTCATTAACCCTTTGCAAATTGGATTTTCCCATCCCCCATTACTAAAATTCTCATAGCAAGGTCAGCAATATGCTTCTTGCTGGTATGTCCAATGGGCACTTTACATCTGAGGTTAGTCCTCTTCTCTTCACAATACTGATTACTTTCTCCTTAAAATCTGTTGGTGACTTTGAGGAAAGAGAAACAAATGAGAAATCTGGGGCTTCCCCAACACCACCAATTCTTTGGTTTTATTCCATCTGGTTGCTTCTTTCTATCTTGTTGGTGAGTATCTTTTTCTTCACCCATTTTTGGAATACAATAATTTGTCAGATTCTGTCCTATGCTACTTACTCTTCTCACTGTACGTATTTTCTCTTGGTCAGTATTATCAAGACTTCAATTATTATCTATGGACTTATTATTCTTGAATTAAAATCTTTAACTCAGATATATATCTTGAATTACAAATCCAAATGTATATCCAACTCTTACTATTTCACAGTTCTGTGTATACTCCAAACTCTATACATCCCAAACTGAACTCATAATCTTCTCTTACATTTTTAAACTATCTTTCTCCTCCTTTGTTTATTGTAACTCAAGTAATCACCAAGCTCTATTAAGTCTATGATATGGTTTGTCTCTGTCTCCCTACCCAACTCTCACCTTGAATTGTAATCATCTCCATGTGTCCTGGGAAGGACCACGTGGGAGGTAATTGAATCATGGGGGTGGGTTTTTCCCATGTTATTCTCGTGATAGTGAGTAAGTCTCACAAGATCTGATGGCTTTTTAAAAAGGAGTTCCCCTGCACATGCTCTCTCTTGCCTGCTGCCATGTAAGATGTGACTTTGCTCCCCATTTGAATTCTGCCGTAATTGTGAGGCACCCCCAGCCATGGAGATCTGTGAGTCCAATAAACCTCTCTCCTTTATAAATTATCCAGTCTTGGGCATGTCTTTATTTGCAGCATGAGAACAAACAAATACAGTCTACTTACCTGTCTCTAAAATCAGTTTATTTTTTCTTCATCCCCACTGTTACTGTTGTCATTAGCCTAGACCAGACCCCACCACCTCTCAAATGGGTGTTGACTACAGTTTCCCAATCAGTCTGCTGTGCTTATGGTTTGTTCCAGCACTGCAGCGTGGATGATCTGTCAGGAACACACAATTGATCATTCTAGTCCCTATTTCAAACACCTTATCAACTTCAATTTGTCCTCTGGATTAAACCCAGACTCCCTTCATGATTTGCAAGGCTCCCCACAAACTGATCTCTGCTCATCTTCTCAGTTTTATTCTCAATACTCCTCTCTCAGGCTTTGTGGTCTAGTCTTAATGAATTATTTTTCTGTCTCTGAAAGTTTCATACTGTTTTCCTTTGTCTGGGTTTTTGTTATGCTATTCCCTTTGCCTATTCAACACTCTTCATCATACCCTTTCTCTTCTTAACTTGCATCACTTCTTTGTCTTCCTAACTTGCCTTCATCTTTAAAGTTTCAGTTTCCAAATGTCTTTCATTTCGGAGAGCATTTTCTGGTTTTCCACATCCAAAGTAAATGTCCCTCCATAGCCCTTTTGACTTCCTATATGATGACACTTATTGCACTGTATTATAATTGCTGTCATCATGCTTGGATGAATGACTTATTTAGTAAGTATTTAGTAAGTATTTAGTTGAATAACAAACTGAATACCATTTTTTAATTTCTCTCATTATTTTAGAAATTAAGTCAGTAAAACCTGTCATCTATCACCCCACAAAATAACCTTAAATTCATTATAGTTTTATATCACTTTGCTTAGGTTTAGTAGACCTTAATGAATAAATGTTTTCCCATTGCTTATGAAAACATAAAATAAGATATGCCAAGGGCAGGTAATGGGAGAGAACTGAACCAAATGTGCATTGAAGCAAGGTGTCATGTTCAATGAAAAATAACATCTAAAGGTTTTAAGGGTTAAGGTAAATGTATGCTCGGTTGGTGTCCATTTCGGTTTGGTTAATATTTATTGGGCATAATATACCATATAATGCCGTGTTCTCTCTGTACTGAATACTTTTGCATTGAAGATTTATTATATGACCAAATAATGAATTAGGTAAAATGTCATGCTGCCATCCTTTCCCACTTGCTGCCTCAGGCCCAATCCCACTCCTAGTCCTTCATTTCTATGAAACTTTTCTCACCCAATATCTATACATGGGGTTAGTCCCAGATTCATAGAAAAGATATGGCACAGGCCGAATAGCTGGGCATGGTGGCACATGCCTGTAATCCCAGCTACTCAGGAGGCTGAGGCAGGAGAATTGCCTGAACCCAGGAGGCGGAGGTTGCGGTGAGCTGAGATTATGCCATTGCACTCCAGCCTGGGTAACAAGAGCGAAACTCCATCTCAAAAAAAAAAGAAAAAAAAAAGAAATTGCAAGCTGATTACAACTTGGGAAAATTAATTTTATTTTTCCTTGCTCTTCATTTGAGCTAGGAATTAATATTTAGAGAGTATATAGGTCATTCACTTTAACTCGTATCTCATGGATTTTATGTTGGTTAGTAACTTTCAGATACCATTTGCAAGCATCAACTCAAGTGGTAAGAAGCATTTGGGCTACAGAAATGGCAAAGAGAATAGCATGGCAAAAGGACCAAGAAGAGGGTCCTTTCATTTAGGAACATTGTCTCATAGCTTGACTCATTTTAACTACATCTCTCTAACTTAGACAATTATATTAGAAAATACCATCATTTTTTACAATTAAACATATGTATATATTTTTAGCATTTAACTTTTACCTTTTGGCCTCTAACAGATCTGACCATGGTTTAGTGAGAACTTTTTAGGGATGAGGAGGTGGCCATCATGGCTAGTCCTGCCCAACCTTCCTCTTCCCCAAGTGGTTGTGCATATTTAGAAAAGCTGAGACCTGTGAAAATCTGTGTCCTGGTTGTTTATTTCCGAGTCTTCATTTGCTTTAAGTTATAATGTTTAACAGCTTCTTAAGGATTGCTTCTCTCTGTTCTGAATTTAAAAGAAACTGGACTCAAGGAAGATTTCCTCTGACACTTCTGATCTCTCAACTTCTCTCTGCCAACAAACCCTAGCATATCAGCATTTCCTATAATATGGCTGTTGGTGCTCAGATGACAAAATACACTTCAGTTTAATGGAAGTGAGCATAATTCTCACTGGATTGCACCCATTTTTCTCATTCTCTTTCAAAAAAAATGTGGGGGCTTTTTGCCAAGGTTAGTAACTCACACCTGTAATCTTAGCACTTTGGGAGGCGGACACTAGAGGATTGCTTGAGACCAGGAGTTTGAGAAAAAACAGGACAACATAGTGAGACCCTGTCTCTACAGGAAATAAAACGTTTTCCTTAACATATACATCAACTGAGTGGTTAGTTTTGTAAGTCTTAAGGATTTTTGTTCTCTTTCAAGAAAGTTTCCTCACATACATTTTTTAAGGCGTGTTTCTTCCCCTTTCATTTTTCAAACCTCATCCTAAGCCTCTCCTCCCTGCTTTCCTTCTCCCCCTCTCTCTCTCCCATGTTTGCATAGTAATTTCTAGAAATGAGGTTTTCTGCTCTATGATCTAGACCCCACCAGTGATCAATGAAGTGAGTATCAGTTAGAAGCACAAGTCCAGTAGGAGCCAGTTTGGCTTGAACTCAACCTTCCTTGGTAAACCAAGAGAATATATAATCCTGATTGATTACTCCCAGGGAATATATTTGTGTCATTGGTAGTGAGTGCAATGGAACTAAAATGGTTCTTAATTCTAAACCTTCTTTTAGATTTTTACCTTCTCACATGTCTATGCCACAGTAGATGGTTTGGATAAAGAATGAGGAGATGAAAACTTATTTCAAAGCTTTGTACGGTACTGATTAGGTTGCACCATCTGAGCTCCTTAAGCTTCTTAGAATTTGTCTTAGAGGATGTAATAAACTGTGATGCATTGATCTGGCATAGGGTCCCCTGGGCACTGGTGCTTGAAGGATTCCATTTATTGAATCCTTGACTCTACAGCAGGTACTCCATGCTCAATCTATTACTAAAACAGCTTTATGTCTGAAAAATGTGATAAGCATGCTTGCTTCCCTAGGAAGCAGAGTTTATGATTCCCTGTATTCAGATCTCTCCTGAGGTCCAGGAGAATGTCTCTTGCTACAATCCCATGTAATTTCTTCATCTTTAGTACAAAGTACTAAACCATAAACTTTTCCCCAGAATTACTTCATCTACTTTTTAAAAAAATTGAATAATAGTCCTAAAGGCTGTCTATGCAGTCCAGAACTTACCTTCTTTGTCATAAGTGTAGAAAATGTTTTAATTATCAAAATTTAGGGTTTGATTTACCCAAACCCTGAAGTTCTTTTGTTTAACTAAAATTCCTTAGGCTCTAATGACTTTTTTTCATTTATTTTCTATATCCTTCTCATAAAAAACTTCAGATTATCAAAGGAGTAATCTAACTTTTTCTTTTGCTGTTTAATAACATTTTAATTATTTTTTTTAATTAACAAATTTGTTTTATAGAGATGAGGTCTCGCTCTGTTGTCCGGGCTGGTCTCAAACTCCTGGCCCCGAGAGATCCTTCTACCTCAATGTTCTAAAGCACTGGTTTTTTGTTTGTTTCTTGTTTTATTATTACAGGCACCTGTCCTTGATTATTTTTAATAACATATTCTGCATCATATCTGCATGTATGTTTTAAACTTGGAACCCTTTAAGTGCACACACGATACACATGGTAGATTCACAAATAGGCTCTTGTTGATGGTAATAACAAAATAAATTTTAGCATTCCATATGGAAAGGTCCAATCCCGAGAGCGCAGAGTGACGACAAATTAGGGGTTGTTGGATCCTACTGTTCCCTTTGGCCATTAACATTGAAGAGTAGCAAAGCAAAATCCCAGTAAAGACCTAAGTGGAGCTACAGGGCTGGGAAAATAAGCAGCTGTGGGGTAGAGGTGGAAACATCAGTAGCAACAGGGGCTGAGTCTAAGCACACCACATGCTTGCAAACTAACATCCAAGATTCGATCTGAGTTCAGAGCCCATGGGGTTCTGGAGGAAGCTTAGCAGGGAATCTTGGAAGCTGTTTCCTCATCCGATGGAGCTGTTTAAGCACAGTTCCCCTCAGGAGGCCCTCTTTTGACAGCCTTGTGGATATCCCTCCACAAAGCTCAAAGACATGGTCCTTGCTTCCAACAGAAATGAGAGTGACCAGGTGACTCCTACCTCCTTCTCCTGTCCCTGGAGGTTTGATCTGATCATTCAGAGACAGTGTTATATTTCCCTCACATTCACTTTCACTCTGACTTCCAGTTCTCTACTGGATCTAAGTGTCTGTCAAGTATATCCCCAAGTCAGACAGCACATTGACCACTGCCTAAATAAGGGAACATTACAAGTTAACCCTCTTCCTGCTTGGAAAAAAAAAAAAGTACAGCTCACTGCCAATGCTCATTTAATTTTATGTAAACACAGTCTTTGAGGCTGAAGCAAATCTAATTCATTTTCAATGTGAAAATAAAATCTAAAAACTGTTCTTGGAGTTATTTCTAAACAGAACTAACATCAGTATCATCTGAATTATCATAATCCTCCCTTTCAGAAAAAAATCACATTCATCAAATGAATCTTTGGCTAATATCCTCTTCAAGATAGATGTTAACATCAGTGTAGGAATGCTATGTTTTCTAGGATTTGACATTTTCAGCAACCGAGAATCACTGTATTTTGTAAATGGAGATACCACTACTAAAAACAGAATTCTATTAATAGAATGATTTGTTTCCAGAGTCGATACACTAGAGCGAGGCCAAAATAATAATAAAAGTAAGATATTTTGTGGCAAAGTTATCTTAAATGCTGCATCTGCAAGCACCACTGGAGAGTATTCTCAGGGCAAATGGGAAAGGGAATGTATGTGCATTTCAGAAGTGAGATGAGCTGCCTTTGTAGCAGCTACCATGGGATTCCACAGCTCACATGCCATTGGCACAACACAGAACCCTGAGCTGCAGAATTGGCCCCTTAGCATCCATAAACCCATGTGGCAGGTGATACCCCAATGATGAGGAATGGAACGTGGAGATCCACTGAAGGACTGTAGGTCCCGCAAACAAACAAGTCAAGGACTTCAGTCCACTCTGTAGCAGTGGGCCTGGCCCTCTCACTTTCCTCCTGTTGTGGCTCTGTTGTCCTGCTTTGTTCCTGGGTCTACCCACTTCTAATCCTCTCCACTATGTACTTTACCCCTGGCCCCGTGCACTACACATCCATTAGCCTTCTGCTTGCTGGAGATTTCTATTTATTTGTTTAAATTTAACAAACACGTTGGTCTTAGTACTTTACAAATATGAATCCCTACAATGATGAAATGATGAGGTAATCCTACCTAGTGTTAACCTCAATTTGTAGAGGAGTTTGTCCTCACTTTTGCCTCTTAATGCTCCTAGACATTACATATAGCCAGCCTCTTGGGCGCCCAGCTCGTCCAGCATCACTATTATCGGTGCTTCTCTCAGAGTGGGGTTGGATGGTGATCACTGTGTGGTAGCATCAGAGCTTGACCTTTTGGAGCCAGGCAGTCTGGGTTTGTCAGGTTTCCCACATACTCACTGAGTGACTCTAAGCAAGTATGAGTTTCCTCACCAGTAAAGTAGGAATCAAATCTACCTTGGAGAGTCATCCAGGAGGTTGGACATCCCATGAAGAAAACCCTAGCAACGTGCCTAGAACAGAAAAGCATTCAGGAAAAGATAGCTACTGTTATTCCCACTGACTCCCCTGGGAGTATAGAGAAAGTCCTGCTTGATTACACTGCATGCAGTTGAAACTTTAGAAGTCAAAGCGGTCTTCGATCTTGGCTAGTTGAATTCTTTCCTTTTTGAATGGGGAAACTGAAGCCCAGAAATCTTTAGACATTTTTTGAAGTTACCCGCTAGTTAACAAGAAAATGGAGAAAGACCTGAGGCCACCTGATTACTTACTGTATCTTTAACGACCACCACACCCCATCTCTACTGAACGTGAAAGGCTCAATGATCTGTCAGACAATGAAAGGCCCCAGGACATTCTTCTCCTTCCACTCATTTTCCAGTAGAAGCAGCTCCTCGCCTCAGACATCTTCAGGTTCCGAGAAAAAGGAAGCTATTGTTCAGAGGCAAAGATACAGAGCTCTTGCTCTAACTGCCTGCTTTTCAGTCCCAGTGGTTTCTTGACTCAATTCCTCCAAACTTTGTAGAGGCTCATCTTGTTTGAAATAGAAATGTGCCTTAGTCTCTTCTTTTCCTCTTTTTTATGTGAATGGTCTCCCTGCTTCTAGGGTAATACATAATATTGCTTTAACTTATATTTATCTTTTTCCAATAATTTACAGATAGAAATTTATTTCTTAGAGATACAAAAAGTATTCCTGGGACTGAAGTTGAACAATCTGATGTCTCTGGTAGCAGGAATTTGGTTGTGGTGATATTGTTACCACATGGATAAATATGTAACTATTGAAAACTGGGATGAGAATTCCAGGGCATTTTACTGGGACCACCAAAATGATGAATGACATATTCAATTCTAAGGCACTGAAGTGAAGAAGAATTCTGCATTTTAAGTTGGAGTATCATGTCAAAATGAAAACCTTATTATAAATAAAAAGTACATATACACATAGGAACAAAACCTCTTCAGCTCTGGGAAGGATCTATGTGACACCAACATAGTTAGAATGTTTCAGAATTATTTAAAAAATCAATGAATCAGCATAGCTGTCATCATCATTTATTCTTTTCTTTCTCTATAATGAAGCACTGCTCTTTTTCCTCTCCCAAGTGAAAATCGGTTAGGCCTGTCTTAGAATATTGAACTATTTGGGATTTCAGGCCTTTTTGCTCATGATATTTATCATTGAGGCGACTGACTGGTGAGCTGGACCCATTGTGCTCTGAGGAGCTTTTTGTTTCAAGCACTGCTTTGTTTTCAGTTAGGTGTTGAATGCAGCATCAAAGGTAGGCAGGCTGACATTCAGAGGCAGATGTGGGCACATTCCCAAAAGTTCAGTGCCAAGGGCCTTGTGTTTCTTAACAGAGGTGACCTGGAAAGCTTCCAAGAACAAGATGAAAAATACAAAGTTGAATTTAGTTAAAGGGAAGGAGAAAGGAAAGCATTGAAAGCTTGAATCCTGTTAACTTGAAAAGTTGAGTTCTGGTCTTTTAAAAGCTTCCTTCCAAAATAGACCCGAATTAGTTTAATCTCTCGCCAATTGTAGATTTAAATTTAGCTTCTCACACTTATTAATCTTTTTAGCAGTGAAAATACCCATTGTTGCTAATAGGAAATTGATTTAGTATTTTCTGTTTATAATGAACTTTTCGGTTAACTTGGATGGTTAAAACAGAGACCATCGTTACCGATTTCATTAACGGGTCCCTAGCTGAACAGATGGAGAGTCACAGGGGTTAGGGCCAGCACACAGAGCCAGCCAGACCTGCACACAACTTCCACCACTTCCACTACGCTGCTTTTCATTTCAAGCACCGCTTTGCTTTTAAGTGAGGTGTTTGGGATGAATTTAGGATTTTGGGCAAGCTGGTTAATTTCTCTAAACCTCACTGCTGTCATCCATAAAATGGGAATGTTTTTATGACATGTAAGTGATCAAATGAATGTGAAGTATGACACTTGCTACATAGTACAGTCTATAATTCATAGGTATGTTAAATTGCATATGTTTGGAAAGATCTGGAAGTAGTATCAGGACCAACTTCAGACTTCCTTTTTACACATAAAGTAGGTCAAATAGAGTTGTCAGATGCTTCACCCAGGACCATTTGGCCCGTAAGTCATAAATTTGGCCACAGTTATGGTGAGAATCCAGATCTTTGCCTTCTTTCCACTGAACCTACTTTGTATACATCTAAGGCTATTGTAAATTTAATTGCTGTAAAATAATGATTTTATAGTGAGATAAAATGTATATTATTACAGTGATATAAAACTGCTATATAAAATAACAACTACCATTTTTTGAACATGTATTGCCAGTCGTTTTACTATTTACGTATATTATCTCATTTAATCCTTATATTGACCATGAAGGTAAGTACTACTATTGTACCGTCGAAAAAAACTAAACACAGAAAATTTAAATACTTTGTCCAAAGACGTACACTTACTAGTGGCAGAAACATGGTCTGGATTCAGAAAACCCGCCCCTAGAGTCAGTGCTCTTAACCATCACGCTGACTGCACTTGAATATTTGAAAATGAAAAGAAACCAAGACTTATGTAAATGGTTATCACTCTCGTATACATGGGCAAACTTGGAAAACAATGAAGGCATGTTGCAAAGAACAGTAAACTCAGATGGCCACGTGTTGGTCATCACAACTTTATGGCTGCGTTTAAATGACTCCCCAGAATGCACAGGCAGCTATGTAGCTCATAAGGAAGTTCAGGTGTCGGAAGCCCTGTTTTCAATCCTGCTCTGTGTCTTTCTAGAAGTCCAAACTTGTGCATGAAGGCCTTATGCTTGTTGGGCTTTGGTTACCTGTTTTGTTAAATGAATATGATAAACCTGAAGATATTATTGGGAAGACTTAAAAAGATGTCAATGCAATTGCATGGCATATAAAAGGGCCCCAAAGAGAGTCCCTGCCTTAGTGGAAAATGTTTGGTATCCTTTTCTAGTTTCCCTGACTCCTCTACCAGCTTTAGAAAATTAAACCTAGTAACACATTTGCCCATTTCCATCAGGCTGGAATCTATTCGAGGTAAACTGCAGTCATTCCTGGGCCAGCCTGCCTATAGCACAAGCCCTACACATGGACTGGACTGCAGACAATGATCCTCTCAAGGGCTGACTTAAAGGAGAGAATTTCTGCCCCACAGACTTTTCAGAGCACTTAGCTTTCAGAAGCACACATCTCTTAGTTTGAGAGATGCTTTCTATTTTGTTGGTGCAAAAGTAACGGCAAAAACAGCAACGACTTTTGCACTAACCTAATATTGTTCTTTGGGTTTAGACCTCCGAAGACAGATACACAACAAAGCACAATGTGTTGTTTGCATGCAGAAACCCAGGCCTCAGCACAGCCAGAAATGGAAAAATACCCTCAAAGAGCTAGGGAAGGGGGAGCAGATCTGAAAAGGGGTTTAACTAATGTGGCAAATGGCCCGGCACACACTCCCCTCTCCTAGTTTGTTTTGATACATCCCCACCTGGTCCCCAGGTGTGTAAGAACCACAAAATATTCTTCATGCCACTGCTGTGGGCCAGACTCATGCAGTGGGAGCTGGGCTGTGCACCTCGGAACAATGGCTTTATTCTTTCAGGTGCCTGAAGAGAGGTCTGAATGTAGAAGGAGCTGCTACTGCTAAGGCCAGGGGGGAAAGAAGGTCATATACTTTGCGGAATTTGGGCCCAGCGAAAAAAGCTGGGAAGTTGCAAGATGCCATAGGGAAATGTGAAGCCAGTCTTTCCCTTCCAGCCTCTACCCCAAGTGTGAGATAAACATGAAGGTGAATTGGCTGCATATTGAGAAGGGAAAGGCGTAAGGAGAAAACATTTGTTTTCTTCGAAAACCCAGGAGTTTAAGTCTAGAAATATAAGAAAGTTGCCAGAACAGAAAGGTGCAGGGCAGGGTGTGGGGGGGTTGTCCTTGACTTCACACAAGGATCTGTGGGAGTAAAGCAAGTTCTGGAGAGTTGGTTTTGGTGTTAATTATTTCACACTGGAGATCATCATAACAAAATGGTAAATTCTGGAATTTCCACTTTTCCTTCACCTGAAGAGGGTATACATTTTTACTTTGGCCAGACAGAGACCTCACATTATTAGAGACAGAGGTGAATTGGAAAGAACAGTTTTCCACCTCAGAGTTTTATGGAATTGGCAGGAAAACTTTATTAGCCTCAAGGCAAAATACAGACCATGATATTCTCAAATTTTTCTATTAGGAGAAAAAGTGGCAAGAACTTCATAGAATTTTGTCTGAGGAGATTTGGCAAAGCATCACATTATATAGACGTATGTATGAAATTAAATTTCTTCCGTGAAACTCTTAGCAATGGAGAAAACAAATTGTATCTCACATAAATGGGATGAGACTTAGCTATTTGTAACCCCATTACACTGAAATAACTGAAATTGTAAAGAGACATGAAATAATAAGCTGCCTGCCTAAACATGGATTTTCCAGTTTGAAACAAATGCCTTGCATCTAGATTAATAAGGTGATGCAAGACACTACATCATCTGGCAGGGGAAGATTTAAAGCAGGTCAGGTTCCTTAGGAGGAGAAGAAAATAACTTTTAAGATGAAAGACCAAAAAAAGAAAAAAAAAAAGAAAAAGAAAAAGAAAACCTGCGTGTGGTCCAAACTCCTTTTTTTAAAAAACAATTTGCCAAAGGTGTTTAAGCTACATGGTGATAGATTCTCAGAGTTTTAATGATTCACTTGCAAGGCATTATTAGTCATATCTTTGACCAGATGAAGAACGCATAAATAAGAACCCCTTTTTTTTTTAAATCATTGATGTTTAATACTGAGAGTATTGGGAAATGTGATGAGAGAAGGTGCATTTAATAATGCCTCTTTCCCAAGGAGGGTCGAGAGAGTGTTGGCATTTGATTGCACATAATTCTTTAAAAATATACTTAGTAAGTTTAGGCTAACAGGGGAAAGAACTCTGGCTAAAACAGTACAGACCTCCCAGAAAACATAAACTTGACCTTCTCATTTCTACTCTTGAAATGGGCACACTATTTAAGACCCTCTTAACCTGTAGCTCAGTCAAATCTTGTAATTAGGAATATTTTCTCTATTTATTGCCCTTTAAAAATACATGTGCTGGCTTCCTGAAACCACATTCTTTGAAACCACCAATGTGGTACAGAGTAGCTTTGTCACCAGAAAATTAGACCTTTTAAAGAAAAAAAAATTATATAAATATTCTTTTATACTTCACTTGGTAGTTAGGGGCTACAGACAGTGATTTCAAATATCAATGATGGCCTAGTTGTTTATTGACAATCACTCTGTAATCTGCAGCTTCTTTTAGAGCCCTGAGAAGTAATAGATAATAGATGAACTTTCTTGTTCTAGCCGCTATTGTAGTTGGTAGGGTTTAACAAACTTTTTTTTAGTATCTCAAGCTCAAAATATATAAAATGGATTTCTTCTTTGTTCTTATTTTATTTCTTGTTTTTAGTTTTATTTATTTATTTTTTTTTTTTTTTGAGACTGAGTCTCAATCTGTCGCCCAGGCTGTAGTACAGTGGTGTGATCTCGGCTCACTGCAGCCTCCACCTCCCAGGGTCAAGCGATTCTCCTGCCTTAGCCTCCCGAGTAGCTGGGACTACAGGCATGCATCACCATACCAAGCTAATTCTTTGTATTTTTAGTAGAGATGGGGTTTCACCATGTTGACCAGGATGGTCTCGATCTCCTGACCTCAGGTGATCCACCTGCCTCGGCCTCCCAAAGTGCTGGGATTACAGTCGTGAGCCACCATGCACACACAGCCTCTTTGTTCTTATTTTAAAATACACAGCTGTGGCTTCTGTAGTGTTATCTTTAGTGCATCTTGGAATGGAAAATAAATCACGTCTACCATAGAGACTGATGCTAACGAGAAATCTCAACACTGTAAGAAGTGTTTGGAAGAGAAAACATACAGTGAATTGTACAGGATTTCAGGTGCTACTATGAGGGGGAAATGGCTCAAAAGGCAGATACTGTAAGGGTTGGAAATGATTGATAAGTACTCTTTGGATAAGGATGTTGTTCTGAATCTTCCTTCTACCCATCTCACAGATCAGTATTCTGAGAACATGTGCCAAGTCAAATCATTCTTCAACTCAGCTGACCTAGTGTCCTATTCTAGGCCTTGTTCTGTGTGTAACCATTCCAGTGCATGTCTTCTCGCTGACAGCCAGCTTCTTCAGGTCAGGGATTACATTTAAATTTCCCTTCAATCCCAGTATTAATGATAATTGTATGTGTAAGTGCTCATGTCCCTTTCCCTTTGTACCTTAGTAACATAATATTTTCCACCCATATCTAAAAATGTACTCCGTGTGATTCCATTTTGATTTATTCCCTACAGAATACCGTCAGATGATTTTATTTTGTTTTTGTTAGGCAATAAATGCACAGGGTACAAAAATCAGAAGTTACAAATGGGTATACAGGAAAAATAAGTTTTTACTCATTTCTCAATCATCCAGCTTCCCTGGCAAGATGCAAAGTCTGTTAGATATCTTATTTCTTAGGAATCCTCCTAGAAATATTCTAACATATGTAAGCAAATAACATATATTTGGTAGCCTATGACTAATCCCGTTATAGGCCCTTAATACAGTGAGAAATAAACTGTGACAAGGTAGAGATTTCTTGGATGACAGAGGCACAGACCCTGAGTGTTAGCATATGTGCTCACTGAGCATTCCTGAAGCATTAGGTCCCCTGCCCTGGGTTCCTCCATTGAAGTGATTACTTCATATGACTGTGCTTGATTTGAATGTCAGGCATGCTTATACTGGGGCACAAGAGAGGCCCTGTGGACCTCAGTTCATGTATATTCTTATCTCCTGGATATTCTTTGAATTGCTTTTTCATCACTGTGGTAAAAACAGTAGTAGCAGCAGTGGTAAAGTGGCTAATACCTACATAGCACTTACTATGTAGTAGACGTGGTTTCAAGTATTTACTTAATAACTCATTTAAACTAAAGTAAAATCAACCTTAAACCTGGATTCAAGTGTCTAGCTCTAACACACCTTGCTGAGGAAGGTACTCCCACATGAACTGGATCAGTAACTTTACATACTTTTGAGATAAATCCAGGGACATCCATAATATTTATGGAGGTTAAAAGGATTTTTTGGTGTAATCCACCAACGCACAGGTTAGGATGAACATGGACACACCCTTCGTCATAAAGCTATAATTTGTCTGACTTTGAATTCAAATATTTTGTGGGTTAAGTATAGTTAGTAAGGATGCCCATAAAGCTGTAACTTATCTGACATTGTAATCAAATATTTTATTGGTTGGATGTAGCTATTAAGGATACCCATAAACTTTCTGTATTGCTCCACCAGGGGACAATGGAAAATCATAGTTACATCTTCTGTTTTCACAGTTATAAGGTATAAACCAGAGGTTGCCTTCTTCGTGTGGATGGGTGGGTAGATGAGTGTATCAAATTCAATCTCCTTTTCCTCCAAAATGAAAATAGCCTTATTATGTTTTCTGATTACGTAAGTATTATATACCTACTGCAGAAAACCTTAGAAAATTCAGTCAATTATAAAGAAAAGTTAAAAGTCATAATCGAACCTCACAGAACTAGAAACCAGTGTTAATCTTTTCTATTTTGTATCTTTCCAGAGATACAAAATGGAAAATGTATATATGCATTCTATACATGTATATGTGTTTATATACATGTATATCTTTCCAGAGTTTTTTCTATACATATACATACCTACATATTCTGATTTTCTTTTTTTGCTAAAATAAGATCATATTCAACATACTTTCCTTCTATGATCTATTACATATATGTCTGATATAAATACATATTTAAATTACCTTTTTAAGTAGTTTTATAGTGCTCCCTTGTATAATTGTACTACAGTTAACTAGTCATTGATATTATTTTAGATATTTGAAAAGTTTTGATAATATAAATAAATATTATTGTACATACATCTTTATCTCTATCTCTGCTTGTTTTTTCATGTATTTGGTTAAGTCGTTAGATAGATTTTTAAATAAATGACATAATCACATATTCCCTAAGAAGAGTGATACCTTCATGTGAAATGATCATTCAGAAACTTTGCTGTTTCGTTGGATGTCACTTCTTTTTAATTGAGAATCCATTTCTCCTGACATGAGATCACTGGCATATAGTAGTAGTCGAGGTTTCATTATCCCTTCCTCTGTTCATTTTTGAAGAGGAATCTGGAAGTTACAAATACATGCTAGTGCAGACAGTAGGCAATGCAGTGGTTAAAAGTGAGAGAGTGGCTTGTGTCTGATATGGTTATGATGGCTTAAAGATTAATTTCAGGGCCATGTGTGGTGTCTCATGACTGTAGTCCCAGCACTTTGGGAGGCCGAGGTGGATGGATCACCTGAGGTCAGGAGTTTGAGACCAGCCTGGCTAAGATATAATGAAACCCCATCTCTACTAAAAAATATAAAAATCAGCTGGGCATGGTGGCACACCCTGCAGTCCCAGGTACTTAAGAAGCTGAGGCAGGACAATTGCCTGAACCCGGAGGCAGAGGTTGCAGTAAGCTGAGAGTGCACCAATGCACTCCAGCCTGGGTGACAGAGCAAGACTCTGTCTCTAAAAAAAATTAAATAAATAAATAAATATGTGGACTAGGAAAACTGACAAAACACCTTAATGTCCCTTTCTCCTTCACACTGAGATCCAGGGATCCCCAGCAAGAACAGGTTTGGAAATTCCTAGTTTAGAGCCTACCCCTGTGAGATGCTGACTGAGGAGGCCTTTGAATCTGCTGTTTCACATTTTTGCTACTGCATCTCTTTGTAGAATGATATCACTGTTCTCCCTTTCTCAGGCAGTACTATAAAGTGAACCAAATACCAGTTATTTGAAGATATTGGAACTCTAGAAGAAATTCCTTAATGGTGGAAAGCTGTAATATAAAGTATACATACATACAATTTTTATAACAAGTCTAAAGTAGGCTAATCAAATGACTTAGCTTGTTGCATAAAGTATGTGTATTTTAGGAGTACCAGCAAAATATTAAGCTGGCTGAAAAATTAGAGGTGGTGTTTTCATCCCTCTCAGTTGTCATTCCATAGCAAGGATTCTTAAAATTGTACAACCCTGTTTCAGATTCAAATAAGAATATGAGATGTTTTTCAAGCTATTTTGCTGTATTTCTGTTGTGTTAATGAAAGACACTGATAAAAAATACATATAGTATCTAAAACTCCATTCTGTTTCAGGCCAGTCTATGAATATTCTCCAAGAGGGGATGTTAAAAGGGTTGTTTACATCAACCTTAGTTTGTTTAACCTTCCCTAAATACACCAAGTAATGCTTCATACTAAAAAAAATTTTTTTTTTAATTTAAAAATGTTGGCCAGACATGGTGGCTCACATCTTTAATCCTGGCATTTTGGGAGGCCAAGATGGGAGGATTGCTTGAGACTAGGAGTTGGAGACCAGCCTAGGCAACACAACCAGACCCTGTCTCTACAAAATATATATTTTTTTAATTGGCCAGGCATAGTGGTGGCACAGGATTTTCTTCTCGGTTACTTTGTAAGCTGACCTCCAGCCGGCAACGCCCTGCCTGGTTCTTGCTCGGCCATGCTACCTGCTGCAGGAGATGGTCCACCCACTTGGCCCACCTGGGCTGAGTCTGGCTTGAGTAGTGCTTCTCAAGTTCTTGTCCTGTGCCCTAGAAGAATGAAGATGCACTGACAATCAAGAGTGAACAAGGCAGGTAGTTTTATTGAGTGATGAAAACAGTTTTCAATGGAAAGGGGACATGGGGGTGTCTCCCTACTGAAAGGCGGAATGTCCCCTCAAGGTGGCTGACTCCTGGGGCTTTTTATGGGCTCAGAATAGGGGAAGGGCAGGCAAACAGCAACAGAAGATTTCACTTTGGGTTGCGGGTTTCATCCGGGACCAGCTGTCGGATCTTTCAGGCTTCCAGCTGTTTTTTGCTTGATGGTGGGTTTCACCAGGGACCCACCCCTGTCTGCCTAAGCATTTGGCTGCCTCCTGTTCCTTTCAGTGACACGTGCCTGTAGTCCTCACTACTTGGGATGCTAAGGCAGGAAGATCAATTGAGCCTAGAAGTTCAAGGCTGCAGTGAGCTATGATTATGCCACTGCACTCCAACTTAGTGGCAGAGTGAGGCCCTATCTTCAAAAAAAAAAAAAAAAAAAAAAAAAAAAAGCTATCATCTGCCTCCTAAAACATTTTATGCAGCTACTCAATATACAATAGAAAACACACACACACAAAACTTTCCTACTTTATTTTGCACTACTTCCTTGAAGGTATTAAAATGAATCAGTAAAACTGACACATATCAAACCAAAGTCAGGAGGTAAGGGAAAAGCACCTTCATCAGAGAGAGAAGGTAACAAGAATGAATTTAAGTAAATGAAGATTTAGAGCAAACTGCTGATTAGCATCACAAAAAGAAAGAACAATGGTCCCTGAATTTATGTTCTAAGAAGCAGAAAAGTTTTCACATACCACACACACTGTACACATCTGTGCTGAGATCTATCTACACTGAGTTTAAAGTCCATCACTCCTAGCATAACTTGTCCTAGCTGATTCCTAAAACAACTTCTTAGTAATGTGTACATGGAGTCTTTGAATACGTATTAAACTGCTGCCAAAGCTGGGAGGCTTCAAATTTGTCACTGCCACCCATCTCTAAAGCCTACACACATGGCAGCCATACTGGGAAATCTTTTCTTCAAATTTGCAAAAAGTTGTTGGATACTGAAATGTGTAAGTTAATGTTTCTTAATAGAAAGGGCCCTAAAGTATATGCCCTAATCAGAAACCTCCTCTGGAGGCTCTTGGTTAAAATTTTAAGTAGGGCCACCCAAAGCAAAGTAGTTTTTTTCAATTAATTCAAAAGAATCCTGTTGAAAAAAACAAAGGAACATTTTGATTAAGCGCTTTAATTAAAAATATGTTGAGGTCCAACAATTGGTAATCTCTTTGGTAGAAACATTGTTAATATGTTCCATTTCACTTTACCAGAAAATGAAAAAGGATGAGGATTGAGTTCCTCTGCACCACGGAGTTCTAGATCAGAGTTTTTCTAAGCAGAGGAATACTTCAAATGCTTCCTAGGGTTCTTTGGTGCGTATTTGGCAAGCAGAGATTAGCTTAAGCATTGCTAGATTTTTTTTCACTATTTCAAGTTTGCCTAAGGGTAATATTTCAGAATCTGAATCTTGTTCCTCTTTCTTCATCTGTATTCTTTAGTTATACATATTTGTTCTTAAGTATAGTCAAATATAGTGCCAAAAGCTCAATAGTCTAAGTATTGCCAGCTACAAGGTATAATATGTATTTCATTTGTTTTTCCATAACCTAGAATTGGAAAGTATGAAAATGAAGAAGACTTCTCATTTACAATTATGCAGCCTCCATTTCTATCCTTACTATTCTGCCAGAATGATACTGCTATCACTTCAGGCCTGGATCACTCTCCACCCCATCCAGGTCTCTGCGTATCCCTATTCCCCCATTGTGGATTCGATTCCAAAGAAGAATATATTTTACTTTGTTGTTGTTCAGTCTAAAGCTGCCTCTCACCCTGTGTTCCCAGGAGGCTATATTGAATTGCGAATTGTCAATTTAGAGCAAATTCACCTAAATAGTTCAAATTCTGGCTGTGCCAATTACTTAGACATGTTACTTTGGTCAAGTCAGTTAATCAGTTTTCCCATCTTCACATTTAGAATACCAGTATATATTTAGGGTTGTGAAAATTAAGTGAGAAATATATGAGGTACATTACAGTGCCTGGAATAAGGGAGAGTTCAGTGAATGCTAGTTAACTTCAGAACTATTTCCCCACGTACTGAAGTATATGGAGTAAATGATAGCTGGAGTCAGTTATTTTCTGTTCTTTGCTCCTTCCTTTTGTGGGAAAAATAAGATCCTTAAGACCTTTTTTGGCCTTCTTTGATAGAGATAAAATTCATATAACATAAAACTCATTATTTTAAAGTATAAAGTTTAGTTATTTTAGGATATTCACGATGTTTTGCAACCATAACCACTAATTCAAGAATGTTTCCATTATTCCAAAGAGAAATCTCATGCCCATTAAGCAGTCACTCTCAATTCTTCCCCAACCCTTATCCCCTGGAAATGACTAATCAACTTTCCATCTTTATGAGTCTACCCATTCTAGACATGTCGTGTAAATGTCATCATGTGATATGTGGCCTTTACTGTCTGCCTTTTTAAATTTAGCATCACGTTTTAAAGGTTCATCCATGGTATAGCATGTATCTACACTTCATTCCTTTTTATGCCTAAATAATGTTTCATTTTATGCAAATACCATATTTGTTTTTCCATTCATCATTTGATAAGACATTTGGATTGTTTCCATATCTTGGCTATTATTAATAATGCTGCTATGAACAATTGTGCACAGCCTTTTGTGGGAACATATGTTTTCAATTAGGACCATTAAGAATTTGCTTCCCAATATCACACACTAACTAGTAGTGATTACTGTAATTTTCTACAGCGAACATTAAGAGCCATAGAGGATGGGGTGGGGGTTGGGAGTATCTTAAATTTCAGTGACTTCAAAATGTTTGAACCCTCCTCTTTTTAGAATGCATACTACAAGCAGTTATACTGCAATGCCTTTATCCAGTACTTTAGGTAAAGTTAATGCAATAATAATTATATGCAATCATATAACATACATGCAAACATATATGCATGCACATGCTGGGCTGAAGTGACCTTTTTTAGTACAAAATAAGCCCTGGTCCTGCCCTGAATTATTAAGGAGTTTTGTGTCTGAAAATATCCCCTTCCCTGTGTCAGGACCCTTTTGGATCTCTTCAGTCTCCACCTTTTCCATTCTTCTGCCCCCAGAATCTGATGCTGTCCTAAGAATGTTTGGCACCCATTATCTTTGAGAAAAGGTTACACAAATTACATCTTTCACCAGGGACTTATATTTCAACAATGTGTTTCTCTTCCCAGAAGTAGCTCCACATTAAAGGAAAACAGGGAGAGGACAATATTTGACACGAGATGGTTAATAATGGTGGTTTTTTACTCACCAGGAAGATATTTGAATTAAGGTCCTTGCCAGCGTTAATAGCTTCCCATTAGGGAGATCACTACTTTCTTCTGTACCAAGATTGTGTTTTCAGATCTTTTTCCATCTTTTGTAAGCCTTCACCCCGTTTGATCATGTGTGATATATATAAAGCCTGATTCATACTATTTTTAACTTTTCCAAGGGTGTTCCTTATTAAAGTGTTGGCATTATACCAGAAGTCCACACCCAGCAGAGTTAATGCCCCACCCCACACAAATACCCTGCTTTGACATTTGATACGTTGGACTAAAGTCTTGTTAAGCAACTTTGAAAAAGTTATTTAACCTCTCTGAGCCTCATCAGTATCCTCAGTTCTGTAGCAATAATAATAATGTTAACCCTCCATAATCATTGTGTGGATCAGAGACTAAAGCATCTAGCAAAGTACTTAGTACTTGATTAGTGCTTACCATATAGTAATTGTATTATTGCTGCTGTTCACAGTGAGAAGAAGCCAGATGTGGTTTCCTAGGTCCTACCCATCTACAGAAGGCTCCTGTGTCTGGTGTAGCTTTCTGAGGTTATGCTCTGTCCCCCGATCCCTGAGCAGCTGCCTCTGTCTGTTTATCTCACTCAATCACGTTAACTCCAGATTGAGTTGAACTGAATTGAAAGTAAAGGTAAAGGAATAGCAGCTCGAAGACATACGATCTAGGGACTACACAGAGACATATTGAAGGGAGACAAGAAACCTAGGAGTCATGTCACAGTTTCAGTGCACTGGATTGTAGGAAGTCAGAGCCTGTGCTCCAGTTCTGGTTCTGTCATTTGCTAGGTGTAAGATTCTGAGCAAGATTTTTGAACTCTCTGAGCCTCAGGGCCCTCTTCCATAAAGTGGAATTCACATTGGTACGACTTCATGCTTTGGGTTGTATGAGGTGAGATACCCTATAGAAATGATGACCAAGCAGAGGCAATTGTAAATGAAACATCGTTTATTTTCCCAGTCACTGAGGGGAGGCTGTTACTGGTTGATTTAGGATATGGGAACAGAGATATTAATAGTCTTCATTGAGGGACAGTCCCACACAACAAAGAATTGTCCTATGGCAGATGTCAGTAGCACTCCTATTGAGAAACATCACACTTTATGAATATGTTTTGAAATTTTTAACATCTGACATGGAAAATCACTCCGGTGCCCATCAATTAATACGTGGATTTCATTGACAGGGAGGGGTCTCTCTTCTTGTGTTCTGTGACTAGTATGTCTTGAGCATAATCCTAAACTTTTCATTTTCCCCCAGGAAAATGGACCCCAAAACAACTATTTTTAGGTTTCCCATCTTCTGTTTTCCATGCCACCAAATCAATGAATAAATCTCAATCTGAGTAAATCTCAGGAGTTAACAACTGGTAAGAATCGTATCTCAGAGAAATGGTGATTAGAATCATGAAATGAAGCTTGTCAAAATGTGTTTTGAGCCCATTGGAATACAGGAGTTTTATAAAATACAAGACGGCATTGTTTTCCATCAAATGTGGGTGCCTCCGTGAGTTGTACTGTCGACAGGTTTACATTTTACAGCAGTGTGTGAATGGCATGAGAAAAAAACAAAACCGCCTGTAATGTATCTAGGGTTCTTTTCCAATAAGTATATTTTTCTGTTATAAAGAGTATTAAAGTCACATGATAGAAAATTTGGAAAATAGAGAAAAGAACAGAGGAATCATCTATAATCATTCCACTCCTAAAATAACCACTACTAAAATGTTGATGTAGTTCTTTTTAGTGTATTTTACTTGGTATAGTCTCAGTTTTCACCAAGATTTTTGTCACTGAACATTACATCTAATATTTATATGATTCCTTTTGAAATTAGAAGTTGTTTTGTGATAAATGTTTTTATGGTTGCAGGCTTTGGGGGGAAATTGTAGGTTCTTCCATTTAAATGACTTTGAACTTAATGATGTGTTGTCCCTTAAAGTAAACAATAGGGAAATTAAATTTTCAGCATCAAGAGTTGTTTGTGTTATACTCTAAAGCCACTTCTTCTTTTTTTTTCCCCCAACTTTTAATCCCCTAGAGATACATGAAGGAGCAGAACTATGGGAAGCAACATCACACTAATTTAGTTTTCGTGCAGAGAAAGAGGCTAGTGCTGGATTTAGATATTTTTGTGAGCAAATAAAATCTCCGGAGACTTTGTAGCTTAGTGAATAAAGGATTGGCCTCCAACCAAACCCAACTAAATGAATTTGGTGGTCTCAGCTGAGTTTCCAGCAAGTTTTAGCCTGCATTACAAATTCATCATGCACAATTACGTGCAATTTGGCACAAGTTCCAATCCCTGCTTAGTAGAGGCCCTCTGTTTGGGACTGAAGGGGAGCATAAAATACTTCTTGTGCCTAGAGGGAGCAGTTCTCTTAGGTCAAGGCTGTGTTACATATGGAAAGGGATAGGGTAGAAGTGTTGTCAAGCCCCAAGAATCTAGGAATACGTGGGTACTGAACATGAACTGTGTTTACCATTTGAAATTTCTCACTCCGAAGATCTTCATTCAAACAGAAGATGACAGTTCTGACACCAATGCGCACATAGATTCTCTCCTAGCTAAAATTGGCACAGGTGAGTTAAGATCCATACAATTTTGTACTCACCTAACACTGGAATATAGAACAGAATGTGAAATCAGCAGAATGCAAAATTAGAAGGTATTTGGAAAAAAAAACTCAAACCTGATGAGGTGCCTAATATGTTGGAACAAATATGAATCTCTAGAAATATCAAATATGTCTAGTATTGCAGTAATGCAGAATAATTGATTGAACATAGGCCAACTCAGGAAATGAAAATTTTAGCAATTAACTTTCTTTCCATGGTCCAGTCTTCTTACATTCCATATATTCAACTTGGATTGGTTTTAATTATTGAGAAAGAAGTATATTGAATAGCTGAGTGTTACTTGCTTTGTGTTCTAGTTCTTAAGGAGCTGGCATTTTGCTGGCAGTTTGCTCTGTATAAGATGAAATGTATAGATTCCTAAACATATAATCATAATTCATAATCAGGGATTGGACTGTGAAACACCATCAAATGACATTCATTTTCTAGGTCTGGGTAGCAAGGTAAAGCCAGTCTGGGAGTGGTGCTAATTGATAAATCAAGATTTCCTTTTCCGAATGGGTCTTAAATCAGTGTCTAATTTAACTAAAATACTGAGACTAGGGTTTGTCGGTAGTTATACAAAACCTAAAATAACCTCTGCTGATTGCATTATCAATAATTGAAACTTAATGGAAACCAACGAACTGTTGATTTCTCTAACAGAGCAAAGAAATCCAACCAAGTAGCCAAAGGAAAATAACCCAGATAAGCACAATGTTGACATTTCAACTCTTATTCCAGAAAACACTGGCATGGACTTTAAATAGGTTGTCTTTCTAATTAAGAACAAAAGGACTCAAGCTAGCCAAGAGGGCAGAAGTTGATACCAGAACTTCCTCTTTCAGTCTCACACCTGAAAGTGTTATGGGAGACAAAGCAACTGATGATGGAAACAAAAATATCCTAAGGCAGTTGGTTGAGTGGCAGCTGTAGCCATCTCATATCCTGGGAAAAGTTAGTACCTTTCTGTCTGGATGAAGTGTTGACTGAGGGACCCACACCACTCCCACCAGCTAACACATCAGGCATCCTGCCACAAATTGTTGGCCATAGCTAAGGTGATTCTTCTGAGGTCTCTCCTAAGTAAACGATCATAAACTTAGTTGTGTAGGGCCAATTTCTTCTTTGCCTGTTATAAGGCGACCAGCATACACAGGATTTAATTAATTCTTTGGGAGACAGCATGGAAAGAACTTGGGCTTAGAAGTCAGATTAATGTTCAGCTTTGCCTTGTCTCTGCTAAGCTTGTATGACCTTAAGTTAAATTATTTAACTTTTTGTGGTTTGGTTTGTTCATACTTAAAACAGGAATAGATAATTCCTGACATTTGTAGTGAAGAATGCTTATAAACCACTTAACATAGAACTTGGCACACAACTGTAGGTATTATAGATGAACTTTTCAATCTTGCTGTAGTGCTTATGGTGAGTTCGTGATACAGAAAGGCAATATATAACAAAGCCTTTCTGATTAATGCTTGAGGAAGAGGAAAATCAGAGCTGACAACTCCTCCTTTCTTTTTCTTTTTTCTTCAGAATATTATCTGTGTAGTTTTTTAATTTTTTCTTTTACTTTAGGTTCTGGGGTACATGTGCAGGTCATGCAGGGTTGTTGCATACGTGCATATTATATCCAGCATTTCTCCCCATGTTATCCCTCCTCACCCTTCCCACCCCATGCTGTCCCTCCCCTAGGCCCCCTGCCAACTGCCCCAGTGTGTGATGTTCCTCTCCCTGAGTCCACGTGTTCTCATTGTTCAACACCCACTTATGAGTGAGAACATGTGGTGTTTAGTCTTCTGTTTTTGTGTCAGTTTGCTATGAATGATGGTTTCCAGATTCATCCAAGTCCCTACAAAGGACACAAACTCATCTTTTTTATGGCTGCATAGTATTCCATGACGTATATGTGCCACATTTTCTTTGTCCAGTCTATCATTGATGGGCATTTGTGTTGGTTCCAGGTCTTTGCTATTGTAAACAGGGCTGCAATGAACATATGTGTGCATGTGCCTTTATCGTAGAATGATTTACAGTTCTTTGGGTATATACCCAGTAATGGGATTGCTGGATCAAATGGAATTTCTATTTCTAGATCCTTGAGGAATTGCCACACTGTCTTCCACAATGGTTGAACTAATTTACACTCCCACCAACAGTGTAAAAGTGTTCCTATTTTTCCACACCCTCTCCAGGATCTGTTGTCTCCAGATTTTTTAATGATCATCATTCTAACTGGCATGAAATGGTATCTCAGTGTGGTTTTGATTTGCATTTCTCTAATGACCAGTGATGATGAGCATTTTTCATGTTTGTTGGCCTTATAGATGTCTTCTTTTGAAATGTGTCTGTTCATATCCTTTGCCCACTTTTGAATGGGGTTGATTGTTTTTTTTCTTGTATATCTGTTTTAGTTCTTTGTAGATTCTGGATATTAGCCCTTTGTCAGATGGGTAGACTGCAAAAATTGTTTCCCATTCTGTTGGTTGCTGGTTCGCTCTAATGGTGGTTTCTTTTGCTGTACGGAAACTCTGAATTTTAATTATATCCCATTTGTCTATCTTGGCTTTTGTGGCCATTGCTTTTGGTATTTTAGTTATGAAGTCCTTGCCTATGCCCATGTCCTGGATGGTTTTGCCTATGTTTTCTTCAAGTGCTTTTATAGTGCTAGATTTCATGTTTAAATTTTTAATCCACCTGGAGTTAATTTTAGTGTAAGGTGACAGGAAGGGATCCAGTTTCTGCTTTCTGTGCATGGCTAGCCAGTTTTCTCAACACCGTTTATCAAACAGGGAATCCTTTCCCCATTGCTTATTTTTGTCAGGTTTGTCAAAGATCAGATGGTTGTAGATGTGTGGTGTTGCTTCTGAGGCCTCTGTTCTTCTCCATTGGTCTATGTCTCTGTTTTGGTACAAGTACCATACTGCTTTGATTACTGTAGCCTTGTAGTATAGTTTGAAGTCCAGCAGTCTGATGCCTCCAGCTTTGTTCTCTTTGCTTAGGATTGTATTGACTATGCAGGCTCTCTTGTGATTCCATATGAAGTTTAATGTGATCTTTTACAGTTCTGTGAAGGTCATTGATAGCTTGATGGGGATAGCGTTTAATCTGTAAATTACTTTGGGCAGTATGGCCCTTTTCACGATATTGATTCTTCCTAACCATGAGCATGGAATGTTTTTCCATCTGTTTGTGTCCTCTCTTATTTTGTCGAGTGGTGGTTTTTACAACTCCTCCTTCCTAACATGTTACACCCTCAAGCGATACCTAGCTGCTTTGATTCAATAACAAATGAGAAAGGGAAATTAAAGGAGGAAGAGCTGAAGAATGAAACAAGCAAGATAAAGAGAGTGCTGAGGTGACTCCTGGAAATCCTTGAGAGAGGATAAGCAGGATTAAGACCACTAGAACTAGAGGAACATAGTTTCTAGCAACATGATCTAAGCCTCCTAAACACAGAACACCTGAAGCTACTGAAAAAAACATTCAAATTACATTTTTAATGTAAATCTAAGCTGGAAATTAAAAGAAATTCTTAGAGGCAAAAATGAAGAGAAGGAGTGAATCCAGTAGGGAAAGGCTGAGCTGGAATCCACTGCCAGGCCCTGCTGGCCTTTTATTACTGGGACCAGACACAGAACCTAAGAGCCAGAGATGAGTAGTAGGTCAGAGTGGAGATGCCTTCATAAGGATGCAAAACCCCCCACTCAACCAAATAGCAATACACTCGGTGAGAAAAACCACCTGGCAAAGGAATATCCTAATCTCCCTTGTCTTTATCATGATTCTGAATAGAAAAATTCTCCATAGGATGGCTACTCACAAACACGGGTTTGAGGTCCCCTAAAAAACTCAGGTGACAGTATTGGTTAAAGTGAGACAATGTTAGCAGTGCCGCAGGAGTAAAAGTAAACCCCAATTCTCTCTCAGACAATGTAGTTGAATCTCTGATCTTAAAGAATTCCCAAAGAGGAAACTCCAAGGGACATGAGTTCTCAATCAAAACTCAAAACTCAGTAAACCTGTGGAAGCCTTCATGAGGTTCAATCAGTAAAAACAATAACCTGTATAACAGACCCTCACAGAATATTGGAATTATCAGGTACAGAATAACCTGCCTGTATTAGTTCATTCTTGCACTGCTAGAAAGAAATACCTGCCCCTGAGTAATTTATGAAGAAAAGAGGTTTAATTGGCTCACAGTTCTGCAGGCCGAACAAGAAGCATACTAGCTTCTGCATCTGGGGAGGCCTCAGGATACTTACAATCATGGCAGAAGGTGAAGGGGAAGCAGGTAGGTCATATGTAGCTGAGGTAGGAGGGAGAGAGAGAATGGGGAGGTGCCACATACTTTTAAACAACCAGACCTCACAATATTTCACTCACTATACAGTGCTAAGGCGGGTACTAAACCATTCATGAGAACTCTGCTCCCGTGATTGAATCACCTCCCACCAGGCCCCACCTCCAACACTGGAGATTACAGTTTGACATGAGATTGGGTGGGAACACAGATCCAAACCATATCAGTGCCCATATTCTATGATCCAGATATGTACTCTATGTAGGGTCTGGCATTTGCTCCTAGAGATAATGTATAAGAATACTCACAGTAGCAATTTTCTTAGTAGCTCCAAACCATAATCAACCTAAATTTCCACGAATAGTAGACTAGGTAAGCAAATTGTAGCATATATTTTCAATGGAATACTTACCATTGAAGCCCATAAAAATTAGTGACTTATATATATTTATCATCATCATCAAAAACATTAAGGAATAAAAGGAAGTCACAGAAAATTATACCAAGTATGTTTCCATTAATATCAAATTCAAAAGCAGCATACTATTTAGAGATGCATTCATATGTGGTAAACTACATGTAAAAAAAAAAAAAGCAAAGGATTGATTAACACAGAATTCAGTATAGTAGATACCTCAGAGTAGAGAGGACTCTGAGGCTGAAGGAAGATACACAGGTGTTCAGTTTTTCAAACTTTATTCAGACTGTCATGCACATCGTATGTATTCTTTGGATGTATGGCAATTTGACAGTAATAAGCAAATAAGAGGAATTAGAAGAAAAGGGAAAGAGAAACAAGAGCAGTTTTTTAGGCGAGGCTGAACTGAAGGGAAAAATTGGGAGACCTTAAAGTGGAAAAGGGAAAAGAGTGTGAGAGAAAGAAAATGAAGGAACATGATTGACACCAGGGGTCCCCAACCCCGGGGCGGTGGACTGGTCTCTGTCTGTTAGGAACTGGGCCACTCAGCAGGAGTTCCGCCTCCTGTCAGATCAGCAGCGGCATCAGATTCTCACAGGAGCGTGAACCCCGTTGTGATCTGCACGTGGGAGGGACCTGGGCTGCGTGCTTCTTGTGAGAATCTGATGCCTGATGACTTGAGAGTCACTCCCAAATCACCCGCCAGCCCCGTCCATGGAAAATTTGCCTTCCACGAAACCGGTCCATGGTGACAAAAAGGTTGGGGAGCACTGATTTAGAGTATTACTGTGTCTTTTGAGTGTCACCTCCCTTTGGCATTTTATTGAGAAATAGTACATACTTTTTATTTATTTTTGGGTGCCAGAGTGAGGTTTCTTTGAATGCAACCAAACAAGAAACAAGGCAGTTCCATATATATGGTTTGTACAGATAAACCCATATAAATTGATATGGGTTATACAGCCTTTCTTTTTTGTGTTTGTAGTTGCTCTTGCAAGTTTTTCATAGCAGAAAAGGATTAAGTCTCCATCAGGCTTCTTATATACACGTGGCTGAAGTTATTGCCATGCTCCCTCATGTGCCTCATGTTTTATTTTTTATAAAAAACTCTTTGGAAAGTTGGTTTCTTAGTCAGCATGTATAGTCATTGTGGTATATTAATGTTATTTTCTCTTCCCCCACCCCCCCCAAAATGCACTGTTATTTAACTGGATGGTGCCTCTTAAATCACGAACCTTTTTTTTTTTCTTAGACAGAGTCTCACTCTGTCACCCAGGCTGGAATACAGTAGCATGATCTCAGCTCACTGCAACCTCTCCCTCCCTGTTCAAGCAGGAGCCTCCTGAGTAGCTGGGATTACAGGTACCTGCCACCATGCCCAGCTAATTTTTGTACTTTTAGTAGACATGGGGTTTCACTATGTTAGTCTCCAACTCCTGACCTGAGGTAATCCACCTTCCTCAGCCTCCCAAAGTGCTGGGATTACAGGCCTGAGCGACCATACCTGTCCAAATCACCAACCATTTAAAGTGAAAAGAATGTGAAAATAAATACTTGTCCCTTACTCTTTTTGTCTCATTCAAGTGCATTCTCATTCAAGGAAAATTCATTGCCCCTCCCTTGAGCTCACTAAGTATTTAAATAGCAACATTTTCTCCTGTCAACTGCCCTTGCTGTCTTTTTCTTCTTTAACTCTGTTTATTCTACACTACTTAGAAAATGTGTATTTCTCCATCTACCAATGTAATCTACCCATTTAATGGTTTCTGGCAATGTCCAAACTGACAAAGGTAATGGCCAAAAGGTAAATCAGACAAAATACATGTAAATATAAGGGTTGATTTAAAACAAATCTAAGATACAATCCCCAGGAATGCATGAAATTTAAACTTTTTCATTTACAGTGGACCATAAGAATTTAGTTATTGGAATTAAATATTTCAAGTAAACAATTTTTTCAGAGAACAGAAGATAAGGTTTTTTTTGAGGGACATTTCATGTCATAATGGAAAGAAATGGAACTTGGAAAAAATCTGCCTGGGTTAGGGTTGCCATTTACTAGCTGTGAAACTGGGAAAGCCAAAATCTCTAAGTCTCTTTTTGAATGTCTAAATATTTTAAGACATTGATAATAGAAATAATTTAATACACTGTATAATATACATATTTAATATGCTACATAATATATATTATACATATAATTGCTACAAGGTACTTGCCACTGTTCAATATATATATACATTTAATTAAGTATATATATATTTATTTAATACACTATTATATGTATATTTAATACACTATATAATATATAATAGCTACAAGGTACTAGCTACTGTTGTTCTAAGAACTTTACATATACTAACTCAACCTTCAAAATAACCTTATGAACTACATACTATTATTATCCCCATTTTGAACAGTGGCAGAAACTTAGGAACAAAGAGACTCAATAACTTTTAAAGTCACAGAGTTACACATTTAGTGTAGAGCCAGGTTTTGAATCCAGGCAAAGGATGGGTAGATGAATGGGCAGGCAGCTGGGCAGCCAGACGTAGCTCTGAAGATAAGGGAGTGTTTTAAAATGTATCACATGCTTTCTGGTCTCATCAATATGAAATATCAGTTAACCTTTTATTGCCACTACACAACTTTCACCATGAGCACATGTTACAACACACAGCTATACCAGAGGGTGCTCCTATGCTGACTGCTGTGGTAATGCAGCATGTCTTTTTAGAAATGCCTAGGGTCTATGATTGGCACAAAAGACAGTAGAACTCATGCTTCTTGCATAAGTACAGCATGTGTACATTTTTTTTGCCTATTTTGTTGAGACAGATTTTATTATCACCATCTTACAGAAGAGGAAAATGAAAGAGGCTAAGTGCTTTGCCCACTGTCTCACAACTCTTCAATAGTAGAGGCAGATTGGAGTACAGAACAGTCTACCTCCAAAGTTTGCCTGCACTCTTTATGCTCACAGGCTGACTTCAAAATTTTTTATATTATTTTAAATCGACAAATCACAGTTCTTTTTTTTTTTTTTTTTTTTTTTTGAGACGGAGTTTCACTCTTGTTACCCAGGCTGGAGTGCAATGGCACGATTTCGGCTCACTGCAACCTCCGCCTCCTGGGTTCAGCCAATTCTCCGGCCTCAGCCTCCTGAGTAGCTGGGATTACAGGCACGCACCACCATGCCCAGCTAACAAATCACAGTTCTATCACATGCTGCCTTCTGTGGCTAGACCCATCATTCTGGATGGTGAATACGTTTGATCAGTGTATAAGCCCATGTTATGATCATTTCTGTAACATTCATTAAGTGCAAATATATAAAAATTGTAGACATCAAGTAATGAAAAAATAATCACCACTGAGATTTTAGGGCACTACCATTTTGTCCAGGATTTTGTGAGGAAAGTAGAAAACATGGTATTTCGCTGATGGTTCAAACTGGTAGGTGTTCTTTAGACTTTGCCTCCTGATGAACTCTGTTTATGCCCAAAGCAAGGATTCCATTCTAGAGTTACTGTTCTTCACCTGCAGACATGTCTAAATATGTCAATGAAAGGAACTGGAACTGTGCATTGCTATAGGGTATTATTAAATCTGGCCTATTAACTACATATAGAAAAAAGTTAGCTAATGTCAGACTTTTGAAAAGAGTTTCTATGTTTTAAGAAAAGCTCATACTTCACTAGGTATAGCACAGGCTCTTTAATCAGAGTTTCTTAGTTGCAGTCACAACTCTACCTCACAACTCTCTATTTGTGAGATCTCTAGCAAATTCGGCTCACTAAATCATAGTTTTCTCATCTGTAAAATGTATATCACAATTGTATCCATGTCGTATGATTGTTGTTATATTCAAGTGGCCAAAAAAATATGAAAAAGTGTTCAACATCACTAATCATCAGAGAAATGCAAATTAAAACCACAGTGAGCTACCATCTAACATCAGTCAGAAGGGCTATTATTAAAAAGTCAAAAAACAACAGGTGTTGGTTAGGATGCAGAGAAAAGAGAATGCTTATACATGTTGATAAGAATGTAAATTAGTACAATGAGAAACAGTATGGAGATTTCCCAAAGAACTAAAAATAGAACTACCGTCAGGCACAGCAATTCTGCTATTGTGTATCTACTCAAAGGAAAAGAAATTATTCTATCAAAAGGATGCCCATACCTGTATATTTATCGCAGCACTATTTGCTATAGCAGAGTCATGGAATCAACATAAATGTCCATCAGTGGATGCCTGAATGAAGACGATGTGGTATATATACACCATGGATATTATGCAGCCATAAGGAAGAATGAAACTATGTCTTTGGCAGCAACATTTTGCCTGTCTTAGAACTACCTGGAGGCTATTAACCTGAGTGAAATAACTCAAATACAGAAAATAAAATATTAAATGTTCTCACTTATAAGTGGTAGCCAAACAATGTGTACACATGGAGATAAAAAGATGGACATAATAGATACTGGCGGCGGGGCACAGTGGCTCATGCCTGTAATCCCAGCACTTTGGGAGGCCAAGGTGGGCAGATCATCTGAGATCAGGAGTTCAAGGCCAGCCTGGCCAACTTGGTGAAACCTCATCTCTACTAAAAATACAAAAATTAGCCGGACATGGTGGTGTATGTGGTGGCACATGCTCGTAATCCCAACTGCTCGGGATGGTGAGGCAGGAGAATTGCTTGAACCTGGAAGGCAGAAGTTGCAGCAACCCGAGATTGCACCATTGAACTCCAGCCTGGGCAACAAGAGTGAGACTCTATCTCAAAAAAAAAAAAAAAAAAAAAAGGTAAGTTACTGGGTATCTTACCAAATGGGAAGAGAATGGGTGAGGACTGAAAAATTACCTGCTAGGTACATTGTTCACCAGAAGCCCAGACCTCAGCATCACACAACATATCTGTGTGAAAACCTGCAGATGTACCCCCTGAATCCATAATAAAAATTTTTGTTTTAAAATGACACAACCCACATAAAGCATTTAGCAGAGTACCTCATCCATGCAGGTGGCTCAGTAAGTGATAGCTGTTCATATTCATATTGATAAGGTTGGTAACAGAAATTTTTATAGGCTTCACTTTATTTATCATTACTTATGTATCTAAGCAATATTTTCTCTTTTAGTTGTGTGTGTATTTCATACATAAATAAGGTGTTTGTAGAGTGTCTTTTTTTTTAAGAAAGCACAGCCCTTTTCTATGATTTCAGCAATGCCAATTATGAGCGAGGCACAACTTTCTAACTAATTGGATGTAGGTGGAGACAAATGATAGTACCCTTGCTCTTTTCCAGACAGAGAAATTGAGATACATAATCCCAGGTGTTCATCTCAAATCATAAATTAGCATGCAACTGGAGGGAAGTGTTTATATATACATATTCTAGATATAGTCATTTTAAATTATATTGACTTTCACTCTGATTGTTATAAGACGCTGTCTTGAAAACCATTGTTTAAGAGAGTAAAAGCTTTTTATTGGAATTTTTGTGAACTTCATGTCCAAATATTTTTTAAATTGCTATAGTTGAGTAACAACATATCTCAATTTAAAAACTAAATTCTTGCTTTAAGTAATACACAGGTTCAGATAGAATAGGTCCTGAGTTTCACAGTACTTATGTATTTTTTATTCATGTTCTGATGCTTTGTTTTTTGAGCCATATATGTGTATATGCATTGTCTACTCTGACCTTGTTTAAAGATCTCAATTTAGGTTTTCTTTTTGATATAAAGTTCAGCATAGCTATCATGCATTCCATCATTAGAATAATACATTCTAATTTTACACCAAGTGTCTGTCTCCTGCAGTTTGGTATTTTAATAAGGGTGGAGTACATCTGAAACTTATATCACATTACAAACTGCATATATTGCCAAACCTTAAAAACACACTAGACACAAGAGGGAGGTCTTTCTTTCTAATGGAATCTGATAATATCTGAGTTGTTACACTTAGGTTTACTGGGTATTTTTATTTGCTTTATAAATATATGTTTGCTAAAGCATAACAGTTTTATTATTGTGATAGGTTTATGTAGTTCTTTGAACATATATTGTTAAACACAAAAGAATAGTAAAGTTATATTGAATAGGGTTTTAGAAGCATGAAATACATGCCACTAAAAATTTATCAACTGTTTTTTAGGATGTCCTGAATTTTGGAAAATGCATTTCACAATCACAAATAAATGTGGGCATTAGGATGTGAGGAGGCAAATCTTACTCTAGTTTAGAATCTCTGTCTGTTGCCAGATGTGGTTTTTTTGATGAAACCCAGAGAACTTGAAGGGTAGATATGTTATATAAACAAAATGGAGTTTCTTCCCCACAAGGGCTCTGGGCTCAGATCTGATGTCAGATCTCTGAACATGCATTCTCACCATCAGGCACCACAATGGGGATAATGTTCCAGTTAATTCTAAGAGGCAAAATGATCTGTTTTCTTATGAAATAAATTTTACATTACAGACAACGGTAATTTTTAATTAACACATGACTAGGCTTGAATAACAAGAAGACTTGAAAGTCAATAGGGAATTTTTCAACTGCACTTCCTCAATGACAGATTTAGAGAGCCAAATCTGAGAGTTTAGAAGTAGCAAAATAAAATGTGTCTGCCATACAGCAACTTAAAACAAGAGGGACTACATAATAAAATAACCTAGAAACTGATAAAGAAAATGCAGCTCTCAGGTCTAGGTAGTACCAGCAAATGTCTTCATTAGGTTTGGAGGAGAAGAGAGGTCTGGGGAAGAACACAAATGAGTCACCAGAAAGGTAAATCGCATGCCATGACTGGGACTCTTGGAATAATAATATAATGGGAACAGCACTCTGCAGTTTACAAAGACCTTTAAGATGAGTATCTCATTTGATTGCCATGACCGTCTTATGAGAAGTACGGCAAGAATCATCTACATTTCATAGCTAATCAAACACTAAGGGAAAAGGAGGGGATATAGGCTGGCCCAAGGTCTTAATAATGGGCTTGAACTGAGGTCTTCAGACCCCTAGTTCAGGCTCTTTCCATTACCACACAACCAAATTCCACATTTCACCAGTCTCATTTTTCCTATATTTAATGTATGTTCACCAACATTATAAAAACACGTAATCACTAGGCTCTATCATCAAGGTCTTTTGGTTTGGCTCTTAATTGAAGGCTTGCTCCCGTCTATCATAGAGATAATACAGTATTGAAGGCTTTGGTTATATGGAGGGCTCTCTAAAATACATGCTTTCTGTATACCTAACCACTTCCTGATTCCAGATTGAAATATGGGACAAATCATGATAAAATCATAACCATAGCAAAAACAACACCAAATGGAACAAAGCAACAAACTATAGAACCGTTTCACTTCCTCACTTATTCACAATGCTTCGGTTCAAGCCACATCATAAATAAGATTCTGTCCTGGGCATATTATAACTCCTAAAGTGAGAGTGACGCTGGTATCAGGGAAAGCCTGAAGGAGGCTAACTGCATGATCCTTAGGGAATCCCTTATCTTCTGGAACTTCTGCTGTAATTTTTTTTTAATTACGGGCTTAAGTTGGGATTATTTCTGGAGTCATTTCCCATCCAACTCTGGGATTTAATTACTCTTAGTTTACCTTCTCAGCCCTCAGAATTTTGATTATTAATCCTTATGCCAAAAAAGGAGCTCTGAATTAAGTGTCCCAGCTGACATTTATTGAGAATTTATTCTAGGCTGATTATAAGCCAAAGAGCTTTCCACTTTTCTGTGGGGTCATCTGGAATTTAACCTAGTTTTAAACATGCAAAAAAGGTAGCATCATTTAATGAAATTAATTAATCCTGATGATAAGCCAGCCAACCTGCTGGATGGATGGTACCTTATCATATTCCAGTCATCTTTCAGTTTACAACTATCTTTTCATATCTTTTCTCCTTTTTTTTTCTTCCTAAGATGGCATCTGAATGCAGATTGGTTTGGTTCTGCCCTTGGAAGTTAGGAGTCATAAATTTGCACACTGATTCTTGTCTCCCATTATCCTCTAGAATAATAGTGCCTTCCATTATCTGCCTTGGCACTGCCAACAGGGGCTCTTCTAAACCCAAGGGAGACTTTGGAGATCTATAGTTAACACTGCTGCCAACTCCAGCAGCCTAACCATGCCACACCAAAGAGTTTCCTCAGCTGCACGTTCCTCAGGCTAATACAAGGGACACAGCGGTCTCCCATTCTAGAGTGCCAAGTTACAGACAGGGCAAAATCTCTCTGCGTTGGTCTTTCCTGCTAACCATGGCATTCTCCCTTTAGGATTTTCACCTGTCTACTAGGAGCAGTAGGGAATGCCGTGACACACATATCTCCCCATCTGTATCCCCTACCACTGTCCCCAGCTCCCCATAGTCTCCAAGACCTGAAAGGGATGATAGTAGGCAGCATATGTTGGGCAGTTATCATAGACTAGGAACTGGGCTAGGAAATTTCCATGCGGGGAGCTTTCTGCCATACCTTGGAATCACCCGGGGAGTTTCAAAATCATAGACAACCAGCCCTACCCAAGGAGATTCCAGTTTAATTGGACTTGTATATGGCCTGGGCATCAGAAATTTTAAAAGCTATCCAGATGAGTCTAATATGCAGCACAGGTTTGGAACCCTTTACCTTTGCTAATGCCTTCTCTTTTTTTGCCATAGCATTTGCTCTGGTCCTTCCTTGGATCCATAAAGATGCAGTTCTGGAACAGAGATATTGACCTACCGATAGGGAACTATACATTGACAGATATTTTATTTTGTTTATATTTATTTAATATTTAAAAATTTTTTTTTAGTTTTCGAGACAGGGTCTCTGTTGCCTAGCAATTGTTTAGTGGTGCAATCACTGCTGTCTGCAGCCTCCATTTCCCAAGCTCAAGCAATCCCCCAACCTCAGCCTCCAAGTAGCTGGGACTGCAGATGTGCATCACCACACCTGGCTCAATTTTCTATTTTTTGGAGAGATGGATTTTTTTGCTCTGTTGCCCAGGCTGGTCTCTAACTCCTGGGACTGCTTCAGTCTGCCTGCCTCAGCCTCCCAAAAATGCTGGGATTACAAGCATGAGTTACCACACTTGGTCTGACAGATATTTAAAACAAAACAAAACAAAACAAAACAAAACAAAACAAAACACACATTATTCCTGTTTCACCTACAGAACACGCTTACTCCTTAAAGCAAATGCATTGTACAAATGAGTGGGATTCTATTCAGCCTCACCGGTCTACATGATCTAATAGTATTAAAAAGGAATAGGCTTGCCCATTGATTAGACACACTAAAGAAGAAAATAGTATCAATCACCTATCAACTACCCCTCTCCATTTTCATTTCAACTGTAGATCTCCAAAGTCTCCCGCGGGTTTAGAAGAGCCCCTGTTGGCAGTGCCAAGACAGATAATGGAAGGTACTATTATCCTAGAGGATAATGGGAGACAAGAATCAGTTTGCAAGGGCTAGATGTTGAACTACTGGGGGATTATCCCCCTTGGATGGATGGAGCTGACAATGCTTAATAACAGTCAATCTTTTGGGACCATGATTTGAATATTCTAGATGCCTGTCAATGTTTCCTAGATACTTGTCACTGGCAGGGGTATTCTCAGTAGCTTTCAGGGCACTGGGAAACATCTTGCTCACTTCAAGGAAAGTAAAGGAATCAGTCTGGATCACCAGACAGCCATCATCTAGACACAAGAATGTGCCAGCCATCGTAGACTCACTCCTGACCAGAGCTGGATATCTCATGGAGCTCCTCCCCAGTTCCGCCTTAGGAGAAATGAACTATTCTGATATAGAGTAGCCCTCACTGGTTCATTTCTTCTAAGGCTCTTACATTAGAGAAAAGAGCCAGTCATTATTTTTCTATGAATTACTATCTCAATTAGTCATTTTCTATGACTGATTAGTGATGGGCTAATTACTATTGGTTTTTGTGTTTTACCTGCCTTAGGTAGACAAAATGTGGAAATATATAAAGGTACATCATTTTTATGTCTAATTTGTGCTGACAAATACAAGTTTATTTTAAATTTATTAATGTACTAACTGCACAACATATTCAGTATGACTCTTCCTTCTCCTATTCCAGAAATAATATGCTACAGAAACTTTCTATGCAGTAAATGATACATTACCTTTTGCTGTTATTTCCCAAAGCAAAATGATCATAAACAGAATTTTAAAATGCTTCTTGTAAACATTAGAGTTTATAAAAATCTACTCATTCAAAAATATTTGTTAAGAACATGGTCTAATGGGAAAGATATGGACACAAATATCTACAATGCAAGATTACAAGAAAATGGCAAGGGCTGTCAGTGATTACATGGGTGAGGGTGAGAGGTGAGAGGGTGGAGAGAGAACCTGAAAGCAGTGAATGAGGAGATGAAGACAGAAGAACTTGAGAGATATTGAAGAGGAAGAAATACAATTGCAAACAGCTGTTTACCTTCAACACAGCAAGTAGATGTAATAGAAATAAAAGGCTTAATGCTGATGTTTGTTCAGATAGTCAAGAAAACTTATACTATTTGACCATGTCTATATGCCATTGCAGATACCCTTACAAATGTAATTTAAAATAAAATACATATTTTTATTTATATCTTTATTTGTTTACATGTTGCTTATCATAGAATTTTCATTTTGATGCAAGAACACAGCAACCAGTTTCTGAAAACAAATCCTCAAAATCCTCACAGGTAGAGTCTGATAGTGTTTTCTTCAAATTTATCAAGCTCAACTTTATGAGTATAGACTGAGAAGAAGTATGAGACAATGGTTAAGACCATGAGCTCTGAAATTGGATGATATGGGTTCAAGCTCTCTCACATCATTTACTAGCTGTGTACACTCAAGCAAGTTATTTAACTTCTCTATGGATTTCTTATCTATAAAATGGGGATTATAATTATAATTGTGCCTATTGCTTAAGTCTGTTGTGAGAACTGTGTGAGTGAAGAAGTGCATAGAATAGTGCCCGGTGAATATTATATTTTGTTTAAATAATTCGGATAGTGGAATTATCGTCTATATCCAGATATCGAGATCTTAATTTTTTCAAGAGTGACTATGAAAACCTAAATCATTGTTTAAGTTCATTAAATGCAATGTGGACATTGGTATTTCTAAATAAAAATTCATCAGGCAGGAATTTCAGTTTGTGCAACAGGACTACGTTTGAACTGTGAGAGATTCATTTTTATAAAGATGTTTGGAAAGGCCTAGTGTACATAGACTCCCTCGCCCTGAATTCTGCCCCTGTGCTCAAACCTGAAGTGGGTAACGTGTTTCTCAGTGCCCTGAAAGCTGCCAGGGGTACCCCTGCCAGCGTCTTCTTACTTTGCCTTCAATGAGCCCCCAATGATGAAAACATGATTATTCTCTGCGAAAAGCCGTCTTCTCTCTTCCCTTTCCTTCTCTTCTGTGTAAAAGAGTGGCGAGAGGAGGAATTAAGATTGCTTTTGTTTACTCATATCTCGTGGCTCTGAGGACATGGGACCTGCTTCTAGTTACGCTTTCGACCTAGGAAATGAGGCTTTAACCAAATTAAAATGCAAGGATTGTTATTTGAGGACTAAAGGAAATAGTGTATGTGAAGCTTGGGTGTCTGGCACGTAGTAAACACTCAATAAATGGTAGCTATTTTGAGCTATTTTTCAAAAGTGTAATGAGAGTAAGCAAGACCTTGAATAAAGAAATCTTTCAAGAATCTTGGCACTAGGCCAGGGACGGACATAGGATCGAAGGGTCTTTTTAATTTTGCTTACTTTATTTTATTTCCATTTTAAAGATGAGAGATATCCGCGTAAGTATAAGTTTATTGAAGCCACATCGCATGCACTGACAACCATGTCACATTAAGAGAAGCACAAACAAACGGAAACATGTCTTTACTGATATCTCTTCCATGACTTTGAAGTAGATCCGAATCATTCCCCTGGCAAAATCTCATTTCTCACACCTTACCCTCTTCAGAACAAGCCTTTCTCCTCCTTTAACTACCCGTAACAGCTTTTCCTTCTTCCTTCTCTTTTCTGGCTCTCCCAGTCCCTACTTTAGTTCCTTACTATATGTATTAAATTCATTTCTCTTTTTTTTTCATTCCTTGCCTTCCTCTTCCTCTCTGGTCCTGTCGTCCTCTGACTAGTCTCATATCAATAAATGTTTTCTTGTTGTTGTTGTTGTTGTTGTTGTTTTCATTACAAAGGCTAATGGGATCAAGACAGGAATAGGGGATAAAAATAATTGAAAGAGTAAGGTCCTTGGAAAGGATAGGGCTGAGAATCCAGATGAGGAATTAGCTTTGGGCTGCAGGACCCTTGGTCATCTGAGACCAGAGAGAAGCAAGGAAAAGTAAGTAGAATATCAGATACTCATGAAGGGGTCAGAAACATGAGGGAGCCTCTACTTTTTTCTTTAAGGAAGGAGGTAGAGTCATCTTCTGAAGGGAAGGAGTGTAGTCACGGAGGTGACAGGGCTAGATGATGTTAAACAAAAATTATAGGAGGCCATTGTTTTGGACTGAGCTTCTACACTAGCCCCCAACAGACGAGACCAAACCAAATGGAGTCACTCATGCTAAATGCCACATCATCAAAATGAAACTCTCAGGAAACAGATGGATTTCAAAACAGACTATTTCTTCCTGAGATCGGGAGATTCCAATCTACCTGAGTCAGGGTAATAAGGAAATCCCCTCTGTTCTAACCCTTGCAAAAATGTAACTTGAAGTAACCTGATATTAAGCAATCAGCTTTTTTCCCCTATTGTTCTGTTCCTTGTTCCCACCTTACAAAACCCACTGTTTTTGCCATTGCCCAGTGGGGCTCTCATTCTGTTTTGTAGAAATGAAGCTGCCAGATTCATGAATTACAAATGAAAGCCAATTAGACCTGTACCCATTTTTTTTTTTTTGGTCTTTTGACAATGGGAGTGAGCTGAAGGACCAGGACAGCTGTGGAGAGTGTGGGAGAGGAAGCTGATTGGGCTGCCAAAGGCTCTCCAAGCTGTCTTTAAAGTCTGGGAAAAGGAAAAGGGAAAAATTGGTTTTATACAGGAAGCACGTATACAAAAATAGAAAAATGATGACTATGAGATGAAAGAAAAAATACGACTTATGTCATAGAACAAAAGAAGAAAAGGCACGATTACTGTAAGAAGGTGTAAAAGTGAATGAATAAATTAAGAAATGAGCAGCACTTCCCATTTTAACATTCTTGGGCCATTTCCTTTACTCCATCCTCCCATTGGGGATTAAAGGCTTTCATTAAAGCCCCCTTTCCTGTTTTCTCATTCCATGGGCATAATGAAATAAAGCACGTACTGAATGGGATTGTTGAATTTCGGGAGTACCCAGGGGCTGTTAAAATAAGAAATTGTTGACTATTTGCCTACTTTCCCATTTCTCTCGTTCTTTCTTTCTCCTTGCTGTCTCTTTTCCCCTCCATGTTCTTATTTCATCTATTTTAACTATCTTAAGATTTCCCACTGTTTAACAGCCATTTTACCACTTACGCATTCCCTAAGTTTTCATTTTAATTTGAATGTTATGTTGTCACCGTAAGACTCTAGAAATTAAATATGGGGGAAGAAGGATTAGAAAAGATTAAAAAATAATTGGCTCAATGAGAAACTGGAAGTTTTAGAACGAATGCACAATTTGTGAAAAAAGAAGTGCATAATAAAGGGGGAAGAAGCAGAATGAACAGAAGATATGAAATAAAGAAAGAAATAAAAAGTACTAAGGACATAAGGCAATGAATACATTAAGGAATAGGTATACTTTATATAGATACTGCACAGCAAATTTGAGTTTTATGTTTCTTCCCTCCCTCCCCCACCAGTAACCCTAATAGTCATTTTTAAGTTATAAATAATTTTTTACTTGTTGACTTTACTCTTCTGGTCATCCCATCTGGGAAAAGAACATAAAATGTTGCCACTTACACATGAGGCAAAGAGCAGTTTAATGAAAAAGTTAGGAAGGAAGAAAGTGCACATTTTCATGAATAAACGTTCACATGACTTGGTCAATCTGGAGAGTTCACATTTTATATATTAGAACTTCATTTAAAAAAAGGAAAAGAATTTTGTGTCTTCCTGTTTTTCTCATTAAGGCTGAGTTCACCTCCGTTTCTGTCCATTCTATTTTCCTCATTTACTACAGTTCTTCAGGTGCATATGTGCCACGAGCAAATGTAGCATGAGCTGTTACAAAATGCAAGGAGAGGAACTGATCCTTCCAACCAAGGAGAACCCTTTATTCTGAAGGAGCTATAGACATCCCGATTGGACTTGATGGAAAACCCACATGGGTAGACTGTGTCTCCTGCCAGTTCATCTCCTTTGTCCCAGAAGTGTGCTAGAATATTTGAGTATTTATATGGCTTTCTCTAGACAGTTGAGTTCGTATTCTGGCTGAAATCATGAAAGCGGAAGGCACTAGAATGGGTGGAAATGCTTTGGGGTGAAATGGCAATGTTCACATGTTTGATTTAAATAATGATGCTTACATTAGACTTAAAGTGTTTAGATTTATTCTAGGTCAGGCCACCTGCTGACCCAAGGCAAATTAGATTTTCTTCATGTAAGTAGTTTTAATATGAGAAAACGATGGAGAATTTAGGCTAATCACAACATTATGATTTGGGATTTCCGTTCGTCTTTTCCATCATGCTTAAATTTGATTTTCTTCTTGCTGTCAAAAATCAGTAGGTCTTGGTGTTTGGCTTTCTTACAGTACAGTAGTAGTATCAATCAGGGCCACCGATCATTGAGTGCCTACTTTGTGCCAGAGATTGTTTGGATACTTTAGCTTTTTGAGAAACTTTTGAGACAAATATTAGTCCTGTTTTATAAATTATAAAACTGTGACTTAGAAAAGTCAAGATTCTTGCCCAAGGCCTTATGCCTGTTTTAGAGTAGGACCTCACATGTGTCCAGGAGATTCTGACTCCTTCACTACACGCTGTAGCGTAATCCCACATTGCTGGTTGAGGTCGGGTTAATAGAACAGAAGCCGTCACCTGGAGAAGAAAGAATTTTCTTCCCAGAGAAGAAAGAAAGAGAAGCTTCCTTTAATGAAACGTGTGTAGAAATCTGGAATTTACACTTCATGAGGGATCATGATGTTACTGGCTCTGCAAAGACGCAGGGAAAGGAAAATAAGCCTATTTTTAAAACTATGTATCACTGATAACCAGTTTGGAGCAGGAGAAAGGGAATTAGACTTAGATTCCCTTCACATGCTCCTGGTGAACTGTCTCACTATGGTCAGTAAGGATCATTTTAAAGACTGCCAAAGGATGAAAGAAAAACATCAATGTTTGTACCTTTAATTTAAAGTGTAGTGGTTTTAGATGTTTCCTTTTCCCTTCCCTAGCCTGTAAAATACTGTTTCTAGGCAGCTCAACGAAATATTTTTCCTGTACTACATTTTGGCTCCTTCCTGAGGGCTTCTGCTTCTCCAGTAGCTGCTGGTGCACAAGAATGATAAAGCAGACTCATGCGATGACTGTGTAGATTGACTGCTGCTAGAGAATTTAGGCAGGGGGCAAAATTCTCTAGCATGCTCTTCCTTGCAAAGTGCCTTGGAAAATGAGTGGCTTTTAAAACCAAAAAAACTTAACCATGATTATGTGTGTGTTTTCTAGGCTGGCAAATACAGAAGAGTGACTGAAGTTCAGAGATCTGTTAAGTCTTTAGGATGTCAGTGAGGGACGCATCTTTCTGCAGTATACTCTAGCAACAGTTAATATTTCCACTTGCCAAGCGTATTGCCACATCTCACAGTCTTATCACATGTGACCTTCTCATTTAGATTTGTTTGGAAATTTTAAGTTTTTTTAGAATCCCGGCAGGAGAGATGATTCCCAGATGCAAGTCTAAATATAGCCACTTTTCCTTTCAACTGTGCTAAGATTGTGTTTTTTCTTTTATTCATAGTGAGAAAAAAAAGGTGGGGTTTTTTTTTCTCGCTATGAAAAAAGGTTTTAGGGTGGGAAGAGTGGGAGGAATGTTTGTTTTGGAGAACCTCTACTGGCACATGGAGTCTCATAGTACAGCAAGGAACAAAATATCGCATCTCCAAAGAAACAAAGGAGCCATAAAACCCAGAGCCTGTTTAGGGATATGTTAATGGTGGGAAGGAGACCAGGGCTTCAGGATGTACCCTGAATACGTGTGAGACTGGATTATGAACAACATCCCAGTGTACTTTTTGTGGTTTTCTTGCAATTGCCCCTTAGTCCTACTGAACGCGTAGTGGAAAGAGATCTCCACTAACAAAATTCTAAGTTATGATGAACAATGCTCATTATAACACAGCTCTGTGAGGCTGGTCCTCTATAGATTTCCAAGTTATTTTCGATGCCAAATGGAAGGATGACAAATATACAGAGGGAACATGTGAAAACTGCAGTAGAATCACATTGAAACAGAACATCAAACAATAGAACATAGCTAAGAGTAAATATGGAATAATATCCCTGTTTTTGTTCCTTAGACATTCCCTTAAATGAGGTAGAAGGGGACAGCTAGACTAGGACCCATTTCTGGCTCAACTATTTACATACTGTCCCTTTGGGAATTTCTGAAATGCACTAAGATTAACTTTCCTAATCTGTTAATTCCATATTATAGGACTGTGGGGTTTTCTGAGGGGAATTACTAAATAAGGTAACAAATTATAAATGTCATGAAGTCTCCTTTACTTTCTTATATCTATTGTCTTTCTCTAACTCTTCAGGGAGTTTTCTGTAGACACTGCTTTTGGCTGTGGAGACAGTGGTAAGGAGAGGACACGGTCACCCTAAGATAAAGACTCTTTTCCTTTGAGTACATGTTTAAGGCCTTTCATTTGCAAAAGGTAGGCCCAGGAGAGAGAAATAACTCTCCGATCATGGACTCATCAGCTACCCACAGAGATCACCCAAATCAACCCAGACCAGAAACGCCCAGCTGCCCTTGAAATCATCAGATAATTTTTTAAAGTGATAATTACTTCAAGTCACTGTCTTTCAGGGGTGTTTTTTATTGAGCAATGCAAAACAGTTGTGAGGCTTCTGAGGCGATTGAACCATCTTGGTTGACTGTCCCATTGGACTAAGATTAGATCCTGACTTAATCCAACCTTGCCACAGCAAGACCATTTTAGACTGAAAGACACTGCCCTACCTTCAGGCTACAAGTGTAAAGTAGTTTTCCAACCAGATGGAAATGGAACTTGAGGACCTATGATGAGGCTAAGTTCAGGTATGGAGAAAAAGCGTTACATTCCTGTACTTTAAATATCTCTTTATGTAAATTGACGACAATGCTCCTGAAACTTTACTGTGCATGTGAATCACCTGGGGTCTGGTTAATGCAGATTCTGATTCAATGAGTCTAGAAAAGGCCCCAGATTCTGCACTTGTAACAGGCGGCCAGGTAATGCTGATACTACTGCTCATCGCTCTGTGGACCATACTTTGAGGAGTGAGGCTTTACGTTACAAAATGCTTGGTGCTTGAATTAGTTTGTTCTCATACTGCTATAAAGACATTCCTGATTCCAGGGCTAGAAAGACCTGAGACTGGGTAATTTAAGAAGAAAAAATGTTTAATTGACTCACAGTTCCGTATGCTGTACAGGAAGCATGGCTGGGGAGGCCTTAGGAGACTTACAGTCATGGTGGAGGGCAAAGAGGAAGCAGGCACCGTCCTCACATGGCAAAACAGGAGCCAGAGTGAGTGAAGGGGAAAGTGCCACACACTTTCAAATCATCAGATCTCATGAGAACTTACTATTACAAGAACAGCAACGAGGAAATCTGCCTCATGACTCAGTCACCTCCCACCAGGTCCCTCCCCCAACATTGGGAATTGCAATTCAACATGAGATTTGGGTCAGGACACAGAACCAAACCCTAACAGTAGCTCATCACGGTAGATGATACTCAGCAAATGTTAGCTCCTTCCTCCTTCAATGCCCACATCTCCCTCTTTCACAGTTCCCTAAACAGTCTTATATGAAGAGTGCTGAATCCAAAAATGACCTCATAGGCATCAGGAATGAGGTGCCTGCCCCACTGAGACATGTATGTTTCATTCCTTTGACTCCTTTAACCTCATAGGCAGTCTTGCCATCTGCTGAACTATGATTGGATCTCTGATGTCAAACTCAATAGGATTCTTTTTCCCGGTGCTCCCTTTCCTTGATGTTCCTGCTCCATTTGTCACTACCAAGCACCTTCATGTGGAAATGTTCTCCTCCTTTTGATGTTGTTGCTTAATGAGCTCCTGATTCTGCCTCCATGCCTCCTAGATCATCTTACTCTTTCCTTGTCTCTGTTTTCTCCCGTTCTCTTCCAACCTGTCTTGTAAACATCTTGTGGAGAACTGCCTCTGTGTACAGCTTCAAAATCTATGCTTTGGGACTTTATCTCCCAATCTTTTGTGTCCACTCAGTAACATACATTCACTGAACTCCTTGTATAGTGCCAGCTCCCTGGGGATGCAGACATAAATACTGTGTTTCCTTCCCTTCCAGAGCACACAGTCAAATGGGGCCACTTTACAGGCAAAGTTTGGATGGGCAGAGGCATTTAAATGATGCTATTGTGGAGAGTCTGGACTATTTTTCTCTTTCACCCCATGTAGAAAATCTGATCCACCAACTTTTCTACCTAAATCCTTTGTCAGAATTGACCCTTTGCCTGCATTTCTTGGACAGTTCCCTGGGCCTCTGGCTTTATGATCTCCCCAGATTCCCACATTATCCTCCAAGATTTACTGTTGCCCGTTGCCAGACATTTCTTGAGGGTAGGGATGGTGTTATTCATTCTATGGTTAAAGGAATGAAGTGTCTCCACGGAAAACAATAAGGAATTTACTTTTCTATGGCTCTAAAAAATTTGTCTTACTTTCACATTGCTCCTTGAAATTACTTCAAACAGCACATTAGTTATAATGAATTTTTTTTTAACAAAAATCCTTTGTTTATTTACATTTAATTTGAAGACAGGTAATAATAAAGAATCCAGGCTACCTCGCCTTCCTTTTACAATACGTTTTCCATACAAAAGTTCCAAAAGCTTTTAGTAATGTTAGCTGTACAATGAATATTACGTTTTAATTTCAGCTATGAAAAGAATAATTATCCATCTTGAAAATTTCACCCTTTTTTTAAAAAAGCAGAAAATTAATTTTTAAATCCTTGATACATGATGCATTGTGGTTTTCCCCACTGCAGTAGTATTTGGCTGACATTTCACTTTATGCTTGTCACATTTATAGTCCCAAACTAGCAACACATGGTGCAGGAAGGGAGTTATAGGCAGTGGGTGGCAGGATTTGTTTTAAATGATGTGAGAATGTGCGTTACTCATTCCTGTTTCTTAAGTAGGTTTCTCCACACCTGCACCTTCTCTATTCCAAGCTCAGATGATAATAATAATTTTATGGCAGTGTATAAATGCCAGCAAAGTCAAAGAATGCATAATAAAACAAGCATCCGAAAATGATTAATTCATTATATCTGTGCCTAACTATTTTTTTAAATCAATAAAATATTATTTTACTTCTAACTGCCTCCCTCTTTGTTGCAGAAGTAGTGTTCTTTTAGGATTTACTGTCTAAAAGAGTCGCTTGATAAAGACTGCTGAAACTGTTATTTTAAACAAAGTGAAAATACACTGTTGGTTCATGGAAAATGATCACTGGTTTACCATTTCAAAATAAAGGCAACAAAACGACAAATTGCTGAGTGTTAAACCTTCGATTTGATATGGTTCAGCGTTTTAGCGCTCCATGATTTCTCAACCATGATGGTTAGTGGTGAGGGAATTACTGGAGCCAGTGTAATTAGGGACCATGTTACATTTAAAACACTGGGATACTTGGGTTCGGAATTACTTCTCTGTTCTAAGGTAACAGTGTGCCTCCCAACAAATTTGCTCTCAGACTTCCTCATGCAAAATTTCAAAATGTTCTCCTTTCTGAGAATTTTGAGCATTTCCTTATTTAATAAGGGGGCTCTCTTTTCCCTTTTTAATTTTTATACTTGACAGAAAGTTTACCTGGGCTCATTCTGTAGTTTTGCCTACCTTCATCCAAAATTGCTTTTAGTCCTTATATGCTTAGCTAATAATCTGATCCAGCTTCTTAACTTTGTGACATTTTAATTTGATTTATATTGTATTCTGCATGTAGTCATTGTATGTCTTTTCATATTTCCCTGTTTCACATTTTCAGATCCTTTAAACTGACTCCTTAGAATTTCCTTGCTGTTTTGGATTTCTTCTCAGCAAACTTTCTCACTTATTTTTGAGAAAGTACAATAAGCTGAATATTAAAGACTATATTCTTTAATACTCATCTTCCTTTCTTTAAAGCTCTAAAATGCATAGTTACCCAAATTTTCTATGCTTTCATGGACAAAAATCGAGACGGTGTCCAAGAAAGCAATTTTTCAGTACATACCAAAGGTCTTATAAATGATATGGTAGAAGTATATTTATCGATGTGGAAGAGATGCTCAGGAAATATTGTCAGGGGAAGAAATAACTTCCTAAAATTAACATATACATTTGGGATCTCATTTTTATGTATTTTTATAGAATATGCTAAACATTTTATATTTAAGATATATAGAAAGAAAAACCTGTAAGAATAGGTACCAATGTAACAAATAATTTTACTGTGAAATATTTAAATGTATAAAATGTGAAGCAAATATACAAGATAAATAAATACTCACGCACTTTTGTGCCCATTGCAAAGTTTCACCAATCTTAAAGACACGTAGTAATGATACCATGGAATTCTCCTA